>NW_015627226.1:1400789-1402173 GCF_001515625.1 Sinocyclocheilus rhinocerous
TGAATGTACAGTGCTCTCTGCCACCTTCAATACCATGACTGAGGTGCCCTTGAGCAAGGCACCGAACCCCCAACTGCTCCCCGGGCGTTGCAGCATAAATGGCTGCTCACTGCTCCGGGTGTGTGTGTGCACTTAGGATGGGATAAATGCAGAGCACTAATTCCTAGTATGGGTAACCATACTTGGCCACATTTCACATCACTTTCACTTTTTCACTTTATTGTTTCTCCTCTATGCCCCGCCTTTCTGAAATGCGTCAATGTTTACAAAGCTCATCTGTCTGAAAAGCGAGGGGTGCTGTGATTGGCCAGCTATCCAGTGCGTTGTGATTGGCCGAATACCTCAAGCGTGTGACGGAAATGTTACGCCCCTTACCATACTGTGATGCCCTGTCCAGCTGGAGCGACGATTCGAAAACATTAAAACCCATTATAAACGAGGCATTTGTTGCATCCAGTGGGGAAATAATTACTGATTATAATGACTTATACTGTCTTTTTACATGTTGCGTTGCATCGTGGATTTGAGACTTTAGTCTTTGCAACTTTACAGATCTTCTTTATGCAACAAGAGCTTGTAACACTTCAAAGAGAAAGGATCAATTGAAATCGCATCATATGACCCCTTTAAATGTGACTCATATTGCCTAATACATGCATGCACAGTTTTAAGGCAGCTTTAATCGCCTTCATGACTTAACTGACCACGACATTGCATGCACTTCGTTTCTTTCGCACTTTGATATGAAATGATAAAGGCGAGTAGCCTACAGTACCGTTTCCGCACTCGTTTGACTCGCGCCTGGCGCTGAGGTGAAGTGGAGTGCGCGTCTGAAACATCTCCTGTTTGATGTGCTCGTAAAGATGTTCTGAGACTAATTAAATTATCAAGAAAAAAGAGACAGAGGCAGCAGTTGTGAGTGGGGTGGCCAACACTAGCCCCGCCCCTGCGTTAACGGCGTTAGATATTTTTAATGCGTTAAACTGAAAAAAATTAATCACCTGCATTAACGCGCTAATTTTGACACCACTAATTTTCATATGAAATAAAAAAAAAATCAGTGTGGTACAATTTTTTTCAAGGCACTTCAGTGTCTATAACTTTTTATCTTTTTGAGCATTATCAACTCTGGATAATGGACAGTAAAGCCCAAAGGGTCTTCTTTCCAAAGACACCAAATTGTGTGTGTAGTACACTGAAGTCAGGAACTGTTACCATTTTAAGTTAGGTAGGTCATTTTCAGCTGTGAGTCCCAAAATGGGGGTGCAGGTTAACAGGTTAATTTGGGGACGCACTTGCCCATGACCTAAGTGAAAGCCCAGATACCGTACCTCCACACGCCCAACCGCACACTTCTTCGGGTTCGCCGTTAGCCCAGCCTCTC
>NW_015627226.1:1402582-1405819 GCF_001515625.1 Sinocyclocheilus rhinocerous
ACTTTTTATCTTTTTGAGCATTATCAACTCTGGATAATGGACAGTAAAGCCCAAAGGGTGGGTCTTCTTAAGACACCAAATTGTGTGTGTAGTACACTGAAGTCAGGAACTGTTACCATTTTAAGTTAGGTAGGTCATTTTCAGCTGTGAGTCCCAAAATGGGGGGTGCAGGTTAACAGGTTAAGTCTGCCGCGTCCCGTCCAGGAACCACACGTGGAAGTTCCAGAGGTCTGGACGCGGGTGCCATATGGTGCCCTGCCCCTGAGAAAGATGGTCCTTCCTCAGGGGGATGCACCAGGGAGGGGCTGTCGCGAGGAGCTTGAGTAAGGCGCAACCAGCAGGACCTGTTCCTCGTCCTCCCAGACCTTGCACAGTGTCTGTGCGAGGAGACTCACTGGGGGAAACGTATACTTGTAAAGACCAAGGGGCCAGCTGTGTGCCAGTGCATCTGTGCTGAGAGGGCCTCGGTCAGGGAATAAAACAACTAGCAGTGGGAGGTTTTGTGGGAAGCAAACAGGTCTACCTGAGCTTCCCCGAATCAACTCCAGATCAGCTGAACCACCTGGGGATAGATTCACTATTCTCCGGCGGCCGGAACCTCTGCAGAGCTAGAAGCACTGCCAGCAACTCCAGGCAGTTGATGTGCCAAAGCAGTCGAGGCCCTGTCCAGGACCCCAAGGATGCCTGCCCATTGCATGTAGCACCCCAGCCTGTCCTGGAAGTATCTGTTGTGACAACAGCATGCCAGGACACTTGTTCTAAGGGCACTCCGGCCCATAGAAAGGCAAGGTCAGAACAGGGACTGAAAGTGCAAAGGCACATCTGCGTGATGGACACGGCGCCATGCCCATCTCAGGACTCTGCTGTGTAACCAGTGCTGAAGTGGTCTCATATTGCTGTGGATAAAAGTCTTCTCTGTCTTGCAAAATAATGCTCAGGAGGCAGAGTTGCAGAAGTCAAAATTAGACTTTATCGCAAGAAGACAACAAAGCAGAGATGTCTGCAGAACATCTGAATCTATCTTTGTCCGGACTACCATCTTTGTACAATTTCGTTATTTCCAATTTTTTTCCCCTCAGCTAGTGAACAATAAAAACATCAATTTAAAAAATAATCCTAAAGTGCATTATATATACAATATAGTTATAATTATAGTATTCTTTCTTGGTGTGAATGGCCCTTAAAAAATGACTTTCTTTTTTGGAACTTTTTTTTAAATGAAATTTAATGAACATTTCAGTTGGTTAGAACATTTTTCAGTAGAGGAAAGTAGAAAGCAGGGAGAATATCTTTTCTCATTGCAAAGACTAGACAGGGAGGCACTTATCTGAATGAAAAACTATCAGCAGCCATATAAGGTACAGTAACATGTATCATGCAGTTAATCCAGCTTACTGAAGAGGTTTCTATATTTGCATTCAGTGATATCAGGAGTTCAGACTGTGTGAGAGAGTATGTGTCTGCGTGTGCTTACTCAGCTGTTTAACCTCAGAGTAAAGCTAGCTGAAATTTAAGCTACATTTTTTCACTTCTATTTTTAACTGCATACCAATCCTGAACAGTAAAATCTGCTAAGATGTTCAGTTGTTATATTGTAATCAGTATGATCCCAACATGTAATCACTGCCTTAACTGTGTTCATGTTTTCGTTTTGAATACATGTAATTTAATAACTGCATGATTTGTATTTTCAAAGAACTGTAAATTTCTGCCATATGAACATTACTTTAGTTACCTCTAATAACAATTGTAACACAGAAACATGCATATCCTGTAAAGCTGCTTTTAAACTATTTGTATCATTAATAAAGTTGAGAATGCTTTGATAGTACATAGAGTCTCTCTGTCTGCTAATTCATTCTCCCAGGCCTGTGCAGCAACAGAACACCACTGGTTTGATGATACCGATAAATAACATATAAGATAAACTTTCAAGCATTTAATCTAACAACATAACAACTGAAATATCACATTGACATAAGCATAAGACTGCAATATAACAGAATTTTTGAGCCGCTGTGTCTCAAACAGCTGCATTATTATTACAATTTGAAATAATTGTTTTCTATTTTCATATATTTAAAAATGTAATTTATTCTTATTATTATCAGTGTTGAAAACAGTTTAATATTTTTGTAGAAACTGTGATACATTTATGATTTTTTTTCTCAGGATTCTTTGATAAACAGAATGTTCAAAAGAACATTTGCTATTTGAAATGGAAATTTGTAACATTAAAAATTATAGTCAGTTTTGATCAATTTAATGCAAATATATATACACACACATGATGGAGATCAAAATTAGAGAACAATTTATAAATACGTGATTTTTTTTCTGAAATATTGTTCATCTTTATTGCTCAAAAGTTGAAGGAATATTAGCTGTGGGCAGGGCCGGATTAACAATAGGGCTAGGTGGGGCTGAAGCCCCAGGGTCCGAGCAATGAGGGGACCCGTGATTGGCTGTGGAGTAGATTGACTGTGTGACGGGCCGAGGAAGACAGAGGACTCAAAGGCAGAGGATTAGATGCAAAGAAAGTTTATTCTCCAAAGGTAACAAAAACAAATAAAACTGTAACCAAAATAGCAAGCCAGTCTCTGGGGGTAATCCCAGTTCGGTCGGCAGTGTGATGCGGACCAAGGGATTAGAAGATTGCCAAAGATTTAGCGCTCGCCCAGGACCAACAACCTGAGAGTTGAGTGAGGCAGAGAGAGGCAGTCCTTCTCTCTATGCGTCCTGGGAGCAGGGAAGACAGAGGTGAGTGTAACACCAGAGAATGAAACAACCAGAATTCAGGACACAAAACACATCGAACACAAAACAATCTACTCACAACAAGAACTAGACGGAAGAGGAATATAAAGGAAAGGGTAATAAGCAGTAAGGTGGGGTAGAGGCAGCCAGTGACCCGCGCAGCCCCACTGCCAGATCAGTGCTGATTGCACCGATCACAAGCTGCCGAAAAATACATGACACACAGACAGCAGAGGGAGCCAGAGGGCACCCTGACCCGTGACAGTACCCCTCCCCTCAGGGACGCCTCCTGGCATCCCCGGAGGACTCACCATGACGCCGATGAAACTGGTCGATGAGAGCGCGATCCAGAATGTCGCGAGCCGGAACCCAGCATCTCTCCTCCGGACCATAACCCTCCCAGTCTACCAGGTATTGGTGACCTCTACCCCTACGCCTCACATCGATTAGTCGCCGTACCGTATAAGCCGGCGACCCCTC
>NW_015627226.1:1406098-1408097 GCF_001515625.1 Sinocyclocheilus rhinocerous
CAGAGGTCTGGGGCTGAAGGGGGGAGCGAATAACGGGCTTGATCTTAGATACGTGAAATACCGGGTGAATATTCTTAAAAGGGGGGGTTAACTTGAGTCGCACCGACACCGGACTGAGCACTTTAGAAATGATAAACGGTCCAACGAATTTGGGTCCCAGTTTACGTGAGGGGAGTCTGAAGTGAAGGTCCTGAGACGACAACCAGACCTTTTGACCGCACACGTAAAGTGGGGGCTTAGTACGGTGACGGTCCGCCGACGCTTTGTTCCTCTCGCCAGTCCGGGTGAGGGCTTCTCTGGCGATCCTCCAAGTATGGAGGCACCTCTGAATGAACGCATGCGCGGATGGAACAACAGCGTCAGTTTCTTGGGAGGGGAATAATGGTGGCTGGTAGCCTAAACAGCACTGGAAGGGAGACAAACCCGTAGACGAGACCGGGAGGGAGTTATGTGCGTACTCTACCATGGTTAATCTGGAACTCCAAGACGACGGTTCGGCAGACGCCACACAGCGCAGGACCCTCTCCAAATCCTGGTTAGCACGCTCGGCCTGCCCATTAGTCTGCGGGTGATAACCAGAGGATAAGCTCGCAGTCGCCCCCAGCTGTCGACAGAATTCTGTCCAAAACCTAGACACAAACTGGGGACCCCTGTCAGAAACCACGTTAACCGGGAGGCCATGAATACGGAAAACGTGATCTAAGACAACTGTCGCTGTCTCCCTCGGTGAGGGTAATTTGGGGAGGGGAATGAAATGAGCTGCCTTAGAGAACCTGTCCACCACAGTGAGGACTACTGTCATGCCACTAGATGGGGGTAGGCCGGTGACTAAGTCCATCGCTATGTGTGACCAGGGCCGTGAAGGGACTGACAGTGGCTGGAGTAGCCCTGCTGGGGGTCGATTGGAGCTCTTACCCGCAGCACAAACCGGACAGGCCGACACGAACTGACGAGCATCCCGCGCCACGGACGGCCACCAAAACCGTTGCTTGATCAACATACAGGTGCGAGTCGCTCCTGGGTGGCAAGCTAGTTCAGACGAGTGGCCCCACTGTAGGATGCTAGTTCGGACTGACTCGGGCACGAACAACAGACTCTCTGGGCACCCCGCAGGAATAGCAGCATCGCGTAACGCAGCGCGGACCCTGGATTCCACCACCCACGTGACCGCTGCCACAACCCGTTCAGGAGGCAGAATGGGCACGGGGAGGGTGGGACTAGCCTCAGCCTCAAAGATCCGCGACAACGCATCGGGCTTACCATTCTTGGACCCCGGGCGGTACGAGATGGTAAACCTAAACCGCCCGAAAAACAATGCCCAGCGAGTCTGCCGAGAATTTAGTCTCTTAGCGGTGCAGATGTATTCGAGGTTCTTGTGGTCAGTCTAAACAATAAAAGCGACCACCGCCCCCTCTAACCAGTGACGCCACTCCTCCAGAGCCAGCTTGACAGCAAGTAACTCCCTATTCCCGATGTCGTAATTCCATTCCGAGGGGGTCAAACGATGAGAAAAGAAGGCACAGGGATGTATTCTCTCGTCCGAGGGTGATCTTTGGGACAAAATGGCCCCAACCTCCACCTCTGACACATCCACCTCCACAATGAACTTATGAGACGGGTTGGGTGTGGTTAAAATGGGAGCCGAAACGAAGCGACTCTTTAAGTTCTCAAACGCCGTCTGAGCCTGCGAAGACCACCCGTAACGCTTTTTAGTGGAGATGAGATCAGTCAGAGGAAGGGCGACCTGACTAAAGTTCCAAATGAACCGCCTTTAAAAATTGGCAAACCCCAGAAATCGCTGGACCGCTCTACGACTATCTGGGGTGGGCCAATCAGCAACTGCTTTTACCTTGGCAGGATCCATTCGGATACCCTCGGGAGAGAGGATATATCCCAGGAATGGAACCGACCGTGCGTGAAACTCGCACTTCTCCACCTTGGCGAATAAACGATTCTCAAGTAGCCGCTGGAGCACTCGCCTGACGTGCTGGACATGATC
>NW_015627226.1:1409177-1412501 GCF_001515625.1 Sinocyclocheilus rhinocerous
TTGGCAAACCCCAGAAATCGCTGGACCGCTCTACGACTATCTGGGGTGGGCCAATCAGCAACTGCTTTTACCTTGGCAGGATCCATTCGGATACCCTCGGGAGAGAGGATATATCCCAGGAAAGGAACCGACCGTGCGTGAAACTCGCACTTCTCCACCTTGGCGAATAAACGATTCTCAAGTAGCCGCTGGAGCACTCGCCTGACGTGCTGGACATGATCACGTTCGTTCTGGGAGAAAATCAGAATATCGACAAGGTAAACAAAAACAAAACGGTCGACCATGTCTCTGAGCACGTCATTGACGAGTGCCTGGAAGACCGCCGGAGAGTTAGAAAGCCCAAACGGCATGACCAAATATTCAAAGTGCCCAGTAGGGGTGTTAAAGGCGGTCTTCCATTCATCCCCCTCCCTAATCCGAACTAAGTGATAAGCGTTGCGGAGGTCCAACTTCGTAAATATGGTAGCCCCCTGCAAGGGCTCGAAGGCGGATGACATCAACGGCAAAGGATAACGATTCTTCACCGTGATGTCATTCAACCCCCGATAGTCTATGCAGGGGCGCAACAAACCATCCTTCTTCTCGACGAAGAAGAGCCCCACCCCATCCGGAGAGGAAGAGGGTCGGATGATGCCTGCTACCTGAGAATCGTGAATATACCTTGTCATGGCCTCCCTCTCAGGACCGGACAGAGAATAATCCAGGTTAAAACAGAGTTGAGAGCCCAGTCAATGTGAGGATTATGTTTGACTAGCCAGGTGTGCCCCAAAACCACTTGGGCGGTGGGTGAGTGAATGAGGAGAAAACGGATCTCCTCGACATGGTTGCCGGAGAGCGTGAGTGTAATAAACTTAGTAGCATGGGTAATCCTGAAAAGAAGGGTGCCACAAAGTGTTCTGGCCGATATAGGCATCTCATCCTCCTCTGCTGTGTCCATAATATCTGGTGAGTAGATTCTGTGATGGGCCGAGGAAGACAGAGGACTCAAAGGCAGAGGATTAGATGCAAAGAAAGTTTATTCTCCAAAGGTAACAAAAACAAATAAAACTGTAACCAAAATAGCAAGCCAGTCTCTGGGGGTAATCCCACTTCGGTCGGCAGTGTGATGTGGACCAAGGGATTAGAAGATTGCCCAAGACTCAGTGCTCGCGCAGGACCAACAACCTGAGAGTTGAGTGAGGCAGAGCGATGAAGTCCTTCTCTCTATGCGTCCTGGGAGCAAGGAAGACAGAGGTGAGTGTAACACCAGAGAATGAAACAACCAGAATCCAGGACACAAAACACATCGAACACAAAACAATCTACTCACAACAAGAACTAGACGGAAGAGGAATATAAAGGAAAGGGTAATAAGCAACAGGTGGGGTAGAGGTAGCCAGTGACTCCCTGCCAGATCAGTGCTCATTGCACCGATCACAAGCTGCCGAAAAAGACATGACACACAGACAGCAGAGGGAGCCAGAGGGCACCCTGACCCGTGACAGACTGAAGCGCCAATCGCCAAAGCCCCACCACGCCCCCACTTATTAGTGCTATTATTTAGTGGAGCTTTGCCGTAAATTCCATGTATTACCATTAGATATTGAAACGTCACGTTTGAATTTGGTTTACCAATCAAATGCATTTATTCTGTATTTGACTTTTGAACGAACTGTACGCGTATCTATCAGGTGATTGCTGCGCCTGATGTCCGCATTCACCTCCACTCTTCACTTCGTTCTGGCATAATCTGGAAATGGTCACGCAAAGAACAATCTTCCAAATGGCATAACATTAAACTAAAATAATCCAAATGGTGTAATAAACGCTGTCTTCGCTGTACTTTCAGGGTCCATGGTCACCTGCCAGTATCCACTGTTCAGGTCAATGGTGGAAAGAATAGCAGCGCCAGAGAGAGATTCCAAGATCTCTGTGATGTTTGGCAGTGGGTATGCATCACATTCCGTAATAGCATTTACCTTGCGGTAGTCTACACAAAATCAGAGGCTCCCATCTTTTTTTGGGACAAGGACGACAGGTGAGGCCCAACTTGAATGGGAAGGTTTCACAATGACCGCACTCAACATCTCTTCCAGTTGTTTTTCCACAACAGCTTGTTTGGTAGGGGACATGCGATATGGTCGCTGTTTTATTGGTACTTGCTGGGTGAGGTAAATACGATGTTATAGAACATCAGTGCGACCTGGTCTGAGTGTACACACCTGTGGATTGGCCTCCAGGACATGACGTGGCTGGCATTTTCCATCAGCTGGTAAGTGGACTTCATTCACAGCATTGTCAATAAAGTTTTGGATATCCATGTCATCTGTGCTGAATGTAAATTTGGGTTGAGGGGGAGGAATTGAACTCAAGAGAGAAATACTCTGGTTGGTATTTCCTTGGTGCTTTCCTTTCCTGGGTCTGTTCTCAGGTACACTTGTGCTACCTGGTTAAAATGGGTAATCCATGTCAGGGGTAGATTTGAAGGTATACTTTTTGTTGATTACATTTATTTGTAAACCACTAAAGAAGATAAAATCCAGGCCCAGGACTGCTGCATATGCCAGAGCTTTGGATGCTAGAACTGCAGCTGGTATGGTGAACACTTGCCATGGAGGTTAATTGAGACATTCAGCCAGGGCCGGATTAACAATAGGGCTAGGTGGGGCTGAAGCCCCAGGGCCCGAGCAACGAGGGGGCCCGTGATTGGCTGTGGAGTAGATTGACTGAAGCGCCAATCGCCAAAGCCCCACCACGCCCCCACTTATTAGCGCTATTATTTAGTGGAGCTTTGCCGTAAATTCCATGTATTACCATTAGATATTGAAACGTCACGTTTGAATTTGGTTTACCAATCAAATGCATTTATTCTGTATTTGACTTTTGAACGAACTGTACGCGTATCTATCAGGTGATTGCTGCGCCTGATGTCCGCATTCACCTCCACTCTTCACTTCGTTCTGGCATAATCTGGAAATGGTCACGCAAAGAACAATCTTCTATAAGTAAAAATGTCAGCTATTCTAAAAAAAAAGAAAAAAAGAAAAAGAAAAACGTAAAAGACAAACAGCAGATAAAACATAGTCAGTAAAATCCCCAGCTATCAGGTTATTTTACTAAAGATGATGATGAGTAGAAGTTGTGAAACAGCAAGTGGGCCGGGGCCGGGCACATATGGAGCAGATAAAAACAGCGCCATCGTCCACACAGATTTTAGGTTAGTTTGATTATTAACTTGATGGATGTATTTGGCTTTTTGTGTTTGAACAAACTCTATATTATTATATTTGCTGAAGGGTTGGGAAATAACCCGGTAGAAAAATGTCAATCGTTTTGCGCGTCATG
>NW_015627226.1:1413140-1415908 GCF_001515625.1 Sinocyclocheilus rhinocerous
ATGGAGCAGATAAAAACAGCGCCATCGTCCACACAGATTTTAGGTTAGTTTGATTATTAACTTGATGGATGTATTTGGCTTTTTGTGTTTGAACAAACTATATATTCGCTTAAGTGTTGGGAAATAACCCGGTAGAAAAATGTCAATCGTTTTGCGCGTCATGCTGTAAGCTTAAACGTGTTTTAAGCATTGTGGTTTAAAAACAAATGGTTTTAAACTATTCATGGACATTAAACAGAGGGGCAGAATTCTTGTTGGTAAATGCGCGCGTTAAAGGGGTCATATGATGCTGCTAAAAAGAACATTATTTTGTGTATTTGGTGTAATGAAATGTGTTTATGCGGTTTAAAGTAAAAAAAACACATTATTTTCCACATACTGTACATTATTGTTTCTCCTCCATTTTTTAAGTTTTTCAAGTAGGTTGATTTTGTATGCATCTTTGTGCTATTATAATTTGTGACTGTTTAATTGTTCAGTAAGCTTGGTTTTACTTGAGCTAGTATTTTTTATTTTTTGTGATATTGAAATTGGTAACAAGAATTATGAAATTTCAGTCCTTCTTTCTTTGCGTGAACATTTGAATCATTTTTGTAAAATAAGTAGGAATTAATGTATATTGAATTCATACAGTGAAGACTATTCAGTCTATTTGTACATTTACTTTATACAAAATAATATTTCTTATTCATTTTTTAAGTTTTTCAAGTAGGTTGATTTTGTATGCATCTTTGTGCTATTATAATTTGTGACTGTTTAATTGTTCAGTAAGCTTGGTTTTACTTGAGCTAGTATTTTTTATTTTTTGTGATATTGAAATTGGTAACAAGAATTATGAAACAAAGAGTGAAAAATTTAAGGGGGTCTGAATACTTTCCGTACCCACTGTATATATATATATATATAATCATTATTGTGATGGGGGGCCCTGCAGTAAATCATAGCCCCAGGGCCCAGTGAGGTCTTAATGCGGCCCTGGCTGTGGGTATACTACTATTATACTAAGATGTTTGACAAAATAACCAAGACATTTCAACAAAAACCTTTATTTTGTGGAAAACACAGTGATCAAAATTAGAGCACAGTAACCACTGTAGCATGAAATAAGATTACAATTTAGTACAAATTTTTCCTACAAATTAGTAGGAAGTGTAGAGACCCTTACTTTGAATGACTTCAGCACATCACTACGATATCACTAGTTTCTCAGACTGTGCTGGTGTGATCTTGGTCCACTCTTCCACTCTCTTCCATAGTTTGGTAACTGTAATGGGTTTCTTAGCCATAACTTTGTCGTCTAGGATTTTCCAGAGATTTTCAGTTGGGTTTAGTTCAGGACTCTGGCCTGGCAATTTCATTATTTCAGTGTTCTTGGCTTCAAGGAACTGCTTTACCTGTTTTG
Source organism: Sinocyclocheilus rhinocerous (assembly GCF_001515625.1). Taxonomy (NCBI): domain Eukaryota; kingdom Metazoa; phylum Chordata; class Actinopteri; order Cypriniformes; family Cyprinidae; genus Sinocyclocheilus; species Sinocyclocheilus rhinocerous. Next base: position 1,414,543 of record NW_015627226.1, read on the forward strand.
CAGTGTGACGTGGGCATTGTCTTGCATGAAAATTGCAGGCTGATTGGGAGATGCTTGCAGGGAAGGTACCACATGTTGCTGACGGAGGTTCTGATAAACACTTGCATTCACCCTGCCATGTATCTGTATAAGAGGCCCAACTCCTGCTGCAGAAAACATCCCCCAAACCATGACACTTCCTCCTCCACCTTTCACGGACTTCTTTACGCACTTCAGTCTTTCCCTAGTTTGATGCCGAACATAATGTTTCCCATCTGACCCAAATATATTAAACTTACTGTCATCACTAGTGAACTTTGGACCAGTCATCCTCTCTCCACACAACATGTTAGCTTAGTCTAGCATTTTGATTCTTTTTGCTGATGAGAAGCTTGGTCACTGCAGAGTGTGCTTTCAGTCCGACTTCTCTTAAACATGCCGAGACAAATCCATCCATCCATCCATCCATCCATCTATCTATCTATCTATCAATAGGAAAAATGTATTGCTCAGTGGTTGCTTTTCCTAAGCTCAACTTAGATGAGATTCTCATATATCTCTCATTTTAGTACCAACCGCATTTCAAATATTTCTCCTAAAATTCCTTAGGAGAAATGGAAGTAGACACAAATGAGACATGAGAAATATTTGAGAAAAAAAGAGTCAAAACAGAGAATGTGGTGGAAGAAACATAGAATATCTCTTTATTGTCTTGCTGCAATCTCTATCAAGACTCCATTATAGGAATATTCTATTGCTCAGTGGTTGCTCTTTCTAACCTCAGGAGACTTAGTTGTGATTCTCATGTATTTCTCATTCACAAAATCCTTAGGAGAAATAAAAGTACTCACTTAAAATAGCTGGGTTAAAAATGAACCAACAGATAATGTCACAGTCTTCAGCGGGTGTGCCCAGGAGGGCCACCAGATGACTGTGTTCTGGGAGCACATGGCTTGTGTTGTGTTTGTCTGTTGCCATGTGCTCTCTCCTGTCTATTGTCTGGCCCCTCCCATCTTGTTACCTCGTTATTGTTTAAGTTGCTCCACCTGTGTCTCCCTCGTTAGCCTCCTCGTTTGGTTTCCTATTTATTCTCCTGGTGTCTGTCATCCTGTACCCAAGTGATATAGTTAAGACGTGTATGGGGTTTTGACAGTGAAACTTTCATTAATTTTAGAAACTGTGTAAATCCAGCATCCTGTTCAGACCCTATTATATAATACAAACAGTATTAATTTAATTTAAGAACAGTTATTATGTGACTATAACTTGAAACCGATAATGGTGTTTTTGATAACGGATGATAATAATGCTCCGCTCTCTTCCATGTTCTGTTCTTCGTGGCTGAAGTAGCGGCGCATGTAATAATCAGTGTAGCTCGCAGCGACCT
>NW_015627226.1:1415940-1424849 GCF_001515625.1 Sinocyclocheilus rhinocerous
ATTTTAGGAGAAACGTTAAACTTTTACTAATATTGTAAATACTAAATCTATCATTTAAATAGCATTAAGCATTAAACATTTCAGAATATCAATATTACTATTACTAATATTACTAGTTTAAATGTTTAAATTTATCTTCAATGTCCAGCATTGTATACACCACATTTTCGAAACACACTAGAAAGGACTTACAAGTGTAAGATGTTTAGTTTAAGAGCAATACCTTTTTTAACAAATGTAACACTAGTGTACCAGTGTGTAATAATCAGTGTAGCTCGCAGCGACCAAGGCTATGGCTCTGACAGAGGTTACTCTACGCTCAGGTTACTAAGGCGTGATTCTCTTATATGTCTCATAGAGAGATCAGCTTTCTCTTAAGATGTCTTCAGTTTTATTTTAGGAGAAACGTTAAACTTTTACTAATATTGTAAATACTAAATCTATCATTTAAATAGCATTAAGCATTAAACATTTCAGAATATCAATATTACTATTACTAATATTACTAGTTTAAATGTTTAAATTTATCTTCAATGTCCAGCATTGTATACACCACATTTTCCAAACACACTAAAAAGGACTTACAAGTGCAAGATGTTTAGTTATAAGAGCAATACCTTGTTTTTAACAAATGTAACACTAGTGTACCAGTGTTTTTTTTTTTTTTTGCTTTGTTTAGTATTAAATATTTGTTTTGTACAGCGCATTTTTGCATGTATGTAAATATTGGTTATGGTTTCCTCTGTTAAATCACTGTGCAATAAAACACTGTCTACATAAAACAACTTCAAATATGACCATGCATGTATTGTCTTTGATTGAAATGGTGTAGATAAATAACATTCAAGCTAACCAGAGGGAAGAAAAATAAAATAAAAAAAGAGATCTCTTTATCATTTCAAATATTTCTCCTAGACAGAAATGAGGTTACCTTAAGATTGAATGGAAACTTTTGCTTGAGTCTCCTGCTTCTCAAACTTGTCTCCTGCGACAAAAACTCTAACACTCTCACAATGGTCTTCTTTAAAGCTTTGGAAGAGATCTCAACAACTTTACACACTGTGCTCAGATTTTTCTCCTAAACTAGAGACTCTGAATCTCTCACATTTTGTCTCCACAAAAGTTTAGAAGAGGTCTCAACAACATCACACACTGTGCTCAGATTTTTCTCCTACACTAAAGACTCGGGAGCTCTCACATTTGTCTCCTCTAAATTTCAGAAGTGATCTCAATAACTTTACAAAGTGTGCACCAAGTCAAATACCTCAATATGAGCTCAAACATTTCTTCCTTATAATATGTATCAATAATCAAATTAGTCAATTAATAATCAAGACCTAGTCATAAGCCATTTATGTGCTTTTCAGCAAAAAAAGCTCCAGGGTTACATTTTCTATAGATCAGTTTTGATTAAGGCATCCGCTTCATTATTATTTCCAACAACAAATTATGTGCCTAAGTACATAAACATTGTCCTATAAAAAGTAACATTATCCTTATTTCTGCATAATTTCTCTCTTAATATAGCCTTTAACTGTGAATTTATCTCACTTTTGATTTTTCTTTCCTATGGGTATCTATCTATCTATCTATCTATCTATCTATCTACCTATCTATCTATCTACTCACTTAGTTTTCTTTACTTATTTACCCCTTAAAGGCACAATATGTAAGTTTTCGCTGCTAGATGTCGCATTTTCAAAACAATAACAAAGGCGACGCTTGATGACGTTATGAAGGAAAGTGGAACGATGGGAGATGTTGTTTTCACCATTCAGAGATGTCAGAATCATGTTCACGGTATGGTAATGTTGTTAGAGCACAATAATGCTAAAAGTTTTGTTGCTCATAAATACTGAATTGCAATTCTAATCTGCATGATTTTATATAATTTTCATTTCTTGGGTGGGGTTGACTGAGGTTGACCGAGTAAATATATAATTTAAAATATGAAATTTGGCCAAATGTTTATTACTTGATATGGCATGCATTAGATATAGGGGCGAAACATATTTCAAACATTTTCTAAATGTGGGAGCTGAGTTCTTGTGTGTTTGCGCAAGAACATTTTAAAAGGCCTTTTGTTATTGGCATACATGTGAATGCTCACAGCTTATATTTACTTTACTGTCACAGTGAAAAAAATACAGGTCAAGTCTTTTCCTCTCATATGGGTTATAGTATAAATGTAGTATTTGAATATTGTTTACTCTGCACATTGTATATATCAGGGGTTTTCAAACTGTTCCTGTAGCCTTAGACAGTAACATATAACCATGCACACAATTAATACATTCATAATATGCTGTTAAGTCTGTAAAAGAGAACTGATTTCTCCTTTGGGAATTTGACATGAATATGTGTCTAATAATGGAGTGGCGTGGAATGGGATTCAGTTTCTGGATGGCAATGAATGCGTATCTTGGGATGTGCCCTAGAAATATCCACTTCAGTGAGAGCGAGCTACTTTGCTTCTAATCTGCTGCTTCCTGTCTCTGGTTACCACCAATGCTCTGTATTGTTTAAAAACATCAAGTAACCTGAATCCACGGCCTGATATACCAAGTGTTTCAGATGGCTTTTTGTTAGGATGACCAGGAAACCAGACATGACAGTACACGGTGGCCTGACTCACAAAATGCATTGTTCCTCAACAGTATCTCCAGTGTGACAGTGGTATTTCTGTATTAGGGCCAATGATTTAAAAAAGCAGCGTTTTGAAAGAAGAAATGTATTCTCTGTTTTTCAGACCGTGTCATTGAATGCCACTGTATTAAACGTTTGCTATATACAAGAGTTAGCTTCAGTCCTTTAATCTGGGGTGTGCTCAGGGTAACTCACTGATTAACTACCATAGTATGATACCATAGTACAATGTTTTATTTACAACTTATCAGTGCAATTGTGATGAACTTTAATTCATTATGCGTCTTTCTTTTAACCATCTATGTTTTTAAAATGATTGTCCTTAAAATAAAAATTAGTAAGTTGTATATTAGATTTATTTCAGTTAATGATATACATATTTTTTAAACTGTAAATTTAAGTTTAATCTGTAAAACTTAAAATGTTGCTACCATATTTTTGTTAGTATGTAAATATACATACTCTGATTACTGAAATTAATTTGTACCACCTTTAGCTTTGATTATGGTGTGCATTGTTTCAACAAGCATCTGTAGAAAAAAAAAACATTCAAATTAATATACTTCATTGTGCCCTATTTTTAGTTAGTTAGTTTTTTTTTGTAGTCTCACCAATAAATCATCAAGACAATTCAAACACTTTCATTTTTTTTAGGCTCAGCCATCGCTGTAAGCCTACCGGAAATAAGTTTACCCGGCGTGGGTAAATCCGGAAGTGAAAAACCCGGAAGTGTGAAACTGGTGCTGTGTACTTGTAATACAGAAATGTAATGTTCTTCAGAATAATATCTGGTTTTGGAGTGATGGATCAAAGTTTGAGTACAGTAACTGGCATACTGGTGAGCTAAATAATTTGGGAGAAGAATATTGTGTGGAGATGGGCAATAGAGGTATATACACTGAACAAAATTATAAACGCAACACTTTTGTTTTTGCCCCCATTTTTCATGAGCTGAACTCAAAGATCTAAGACTTTTTCTATGTACACAAAAGGCCTATTTCTCTCAAATATTGTTCACAAATCTGTCTAAATCTGTGTTAGTGAGAACTTCTTCTATGCCGAGATAATCCATCCAACTCACAGGTGTTGCATATCAAGATGCTGATTAGACAGCATGATTATTGCACAGGTGTGCCTTAAGCTGCCCACAATAAAAGGCCACTCTAAAATGTACAGTTTTAAGATTTGTGAACAATATTTGAGAGAAATAGGCCTTTTGTGTACATAGAAAAAGTATTAGATCTTTGAGTTCAGCTCATGACAAATGGGGGCAAAAACAAAAGTGTTGCGTTTATAATTTTGTTCAGTGTATATGTCCATATATTTAAAGCATTTAACAACAATTTTTAGTATAAAACATGAACCGTAAAGGTTTCAAACCTTGCACATTTTATTACAACTTTATATTTATGGCTTCCTTTCTGCATTAAAACATCTTTGACGATTAATTTTCTGAATAACATGACTGCAATTCCACAGCTGAGCAACACTGGAATGATGGACCCTGCAGTACTCATCTCAATTTCATCTACAAGAAAAAGTAAAATAAACTTTAAGCTACAAATGTACATCTATCTTTGTTGCCCTGAATCACTCTCTTTGAGTTTAAGACCCACGTGGTGAATTAATTAATTAATTAAATTTTTTTAATCCTGCTTATGTAAATAAATATCTAAATAGAATAGAATAGAATAAAACCAACCTAAGAGGGTCAGGCTGTATTTAACTGGTTGGTCAGCTTTAGCTGGACAAGCTGGGAGATCAAAAGTGGTCAAAACCAGCCTGCAAGCCAGCTAAAACCAGCCAAGCAGAGTAGGCTGGTTTCAGGTATGTGTGTTGTTGTTGTTGTTTGTGTTTCTTTTCTTTTCTTCTTTTTCTTCTCTGTTCTCAGCGGGGACATTGTGTATCTGGTGTTAATATGCTTTAGATAAACTATGCTAAAATTTATCAGTCAACAATATTGCTGAGCATCAAAAATGTGCATTGAAACAGCCAAGGCGTTTCCCAAAAGCATTGTTAGCCAACTATGGTCGCAAGTTCCGTCGTTACCAACATAGTTCAACGATTCGTGTTTCCCGAAACCATAGTTCAAACAAACATTCGCAAACAGCGTTGCCAACTTACGTGGTTGGAACTACAGCTCTCGACCTGTGGTTAGAAGCATAGTTTCTTGTTAGTAAGACATAGAGACTTAAATAAATTATGCTTTTGGGCACAATAAGCAAGCTAACATGCAGTACAATCTATATCTTCCATTCTATTTAAAGGGGTGATTGGATGCTACATGCACTTTTACAAGTTGTTTGAACTGAAATATGTGTTGGCAGTGTGTGTACACAATAATGATAAAAATCCACCCAGTGTTTTTTTTTTATCTGCTAAAATATTTACCCCTTTCTCAAATCGAGCCGATCTCAGATGCCTGTCTGTGTGATGTCACAAAAACAGGCCCCTCCCACGATAGTTTGATTGACAGTAGCATTTCAGCACAGACTGGACTGGTGTCTTACCTTAGACCCTATGTTCGCGCGAATCATTCGTGATCCAGCTTCACCTACAGAAGAATTGAGTATAAGGTTTTTAAATGAATCTTTGCAAACCGCCTTTCCTAATAACGTGCTAATTAGCAAGTTTCACGATGAAAAGTAAACAGTCCCTCAGAGAGCGGCTCGGAAGAGAGGGGCGGGGTCAGCAGAGCTCATTAACATTTAAAGGAAAATGCTACAAAACGGCTTGCTCTGAAAAGAGCTGTTTTTGACAGGGTAAAAAAGGTGTTTTTTACACTACCATTGAGAAATTTTAACCAAACTATGTTACAGACTTTTCATTAAGACCCTAAAGAATCATATCAACTTGTGGAAAATGGGCATCCAATGACCCCTTTAAATATATATACATTTTAATCGATACATTTTAGCGCGTCCTCAATAAGTGCCATTTTTGAAGAGTGCCAGTGCATAAATGCCTAAGGGAACCCCGGAGTATGACGTAAGAGGAACCCCGCGATGAATCTAACATCAAATAAAGCAAAATGACAGGGAACAAAACATAGTAAATTAGTCATCCGGTGCCATGTTCAATACAGCAGCATCTCAGAGATCTTGAATCAATGAATTAGCAGAAGTTATTACTCTACCACATGCGTGTGACATCATTAACAACGGCCCTAAATTGTTGAACTAATGTGGTTCAAATGATGGAGATGCGACAGTGTTCGGGAAACAGTCGTGACTGGCTAGTTAAGTTTCCACAACAATGCATCATACTATGGTGGTTAATCAGTGAGTTACGTCGTTGTATGGGAAACGCACCCCAGAGCCGTGTAGAAACCCAGAAACAGCCCGTTTCTTACTGACACAAACACGTTACCAATCCCTTCAACTTCTGGGGTGAGGCTTTTCATATCATTAGCATATCACAGGAAAATGGTTTGTGTAACATTAGCAACATGTTATTATTAGCTGTCTGATAACGTCATGTCAAGGCTAATGATGTCAATTCCCATTATGTGTTCAACGTTGTAAAGAGTGATGCGTAAAATGTATTACCATTCTGACACATCAACTTGTAGACGACCTGCAGTCTATAATTCCCTCTTCCACTTCTTTGGAATCAGTTTCTGGTTCAAACGTGTATGGCTGAATTAATTGCCTCTTGCCATTGTGTAGCATTTACTACTTCGGTTCATAAAACTAGGTAGTCTAAGCTGGTGCGATTGAGTGGAGGTACATGTGGGATTTTGTGCATACATGACACCTTGATATTGATTTTATGTCTTAGGCTACTTTAGCTAAACCAACCAATTTGTCAAAGATTGTTTTATGCTCCAGTGCTTATTGAGCTCAGTGATCAGAACCAAATAAAAGGTATTAACATCATGCACTAATGCACTGTTATGCATAATATGCATGTTTTTTTGTGACTTCAGAGGCCTTCGTTTAGTTGTATTCACTTGGGTGGGTGTGGTTTGTGTAAATATGTGTATCTGCACTGTGCATTGTCCAGCACTTTGATGTGTTGAGTCAGAATACCAGGCTGTCCAACTCATATTTTCTAACTTGGACAGTGCCGGGTGTCCGCAGCGGTACTGCAGAGGGTCCGCCAATTAAAATTTGATCACAAATCATTTTTAGTTAACAAATTAAAACATGGGTAAAAACATCACAAAGTCATTTTTAAATATAAGCACCCTGAAACAAAAGCAAGAGCACCCTCAGTTGATGCTGTAATGATATAATATTACTGGCGAAACAGATTTAGCAAACGTTCCATTGTGTTTTCGATTTTGAGCTCTGGAGAACGTGAAATGTTCCTATTTACAGTATTAACAACACTGTATTTACTCTTTCGTCTGAAATAAGAAAACACGCTAGGGTGCAAAACGCTGCTGGTTTAAAGACGCTTAGTGCTTAAGGCAGGAGTTTAATGGCGCTTTTCCACTGCATGGTACGGCACGGTACGGCTCGGTACGGTTCACTTTTAGGGGGTTTTCCACTGGGTACAGTACCTGGTACTTTTTTTAGTACCACCTCGGTTGAGGTTCCAAGTGAACCGTACTGTTACCAAAACGTGACGTGTAAACTCTGCTGATCACGGATTGGCCGGAGAGAATCGTCACTACCTGCGTCAGTGAACTTGCGACACAAACAACAGAACCGCTAGATTTAAATCATCACAGCCAGCGAAGGATCGAACGCAACTGTTTTGAACAAGCGCACCCTTTTTAACAACCAAAAAGTGGCTGTTTCGTTGTCTGTTGAGTAAGTACAGACGTTCCTCTCATTGATAGCAGAGGAGCGGATCCAGCCAGAGCTTGATGGGGCGACGCGGAATGAAAAAGTTTTTCAGGAGTCGCGGCAATAGAGGCGGCACAACTATAACGACATGTGCCGTACCGTACTGAGCCGTGCCGAACCGAGTCGTACCACGCAGTGGAAAAGCGCCATAAGAGTCTTAAAGCTGCATCTCAGAATATCCTCTAGCCTAGTCCCATCTCTCAAGCTTACACACACGATCACATGTGTGCACAGCCAGCCTCACACATGAATCAACACATCAGCCCACGTCAACAAGGTAAAGCCAAGATAATGACATTAGTTCCAAGTCATCTGACCCTGGTAACTTTTGCGCAGAAGCACACGGGGTCTGAAACTCAGTAATTAGACCCGGGCACTTCAACAGCATTCGTTACCAGCCATGTTATCTAGCTGCCATTTACCCGCATTTCCACACTGAGCAGCTAATGAGCCTTCTCTCTAGAACAGACCTAGTGAAGAATGCTGGGTACATCTGATAATCTGGTAGCCTCAAGGCATTTCCTTGACAAAGCCCTGCTTTGACTTTCTGCTCAGGCAGTAAGTAGGACAGTTTTCAGTAGTTCAACATATAGTTCAGCTCTCCTGAAGTGAAACTAATTTCAGTCATCAAAAGGTTCACTACATAAATAGTTCTGCAATGATACTCATCGCAAATTAGGCCAATGAAGATTGACATTTCAGTATAGTGCAAGGAATTTTTTTTGTAAATCCAAACAAAACACTAACATTGAAATAGCTAGTAAAAAAGCTAGTAACTTAAGTTTTTCAAGCATGACTAAAATGGTCTCAACCCCCATTGTGTTTATCAAATAGAAAACTATTTCAATTCAGAATAAAGTTGCAAATTAAATTTTGTTATTTACTAAATAGACACTTATTGCTCATGTAGCCACCATAGTAGATTCAGAAATATTTTGTATTGCATCACATATATTTTTAAATAACTAAAAATTTAATGTTAAAACTTGTTTGAATGCTCTCCATGAATTTAAACCCAATGTGTCCAACACTATGTCTAATTAAAATCATAAACCCTAAAAATAAATAATTATATACATTATTAAATAATAATAATAATACAGTTAAAAGTTATTAAATCCTTTTTTATTACATTTTGTTATTATTTTTTTAAATAGGCCACCAAAGCAGATTCAGAATTTTTTTTCACCCCACAGAGCTAAGTCTTTAATTCCTTAAAATGTAATATGATATTGTGAAAATGCTTAGTTACCATCCACTCAAAGTAAAACACAAATAATATAATGAAATGAACTGTGAGTATATGAAACTGCCACCATACACAAGTCTATTATGCTGATTATAATGAAGAAAATCGTCTCAGGTTATGTATGTAACCCTGGTTCCTCGAGGGAACGAGACGCTGCGTCGGAAAACGCTAGGGGAACGCCTTCTGTGACCACGCTCTGAATCACATGTGAAATCAGT
>NW_015627226.1:1424871-1425570 GCF_001515625.1 Sinocyclocheilus rhinocerous
GCTAAAGAGCCAGGAGTGGCTCGCATGTCTAGACCGTAGAACCTGACGAAGGTAAGGGGCGTGGACCAACCCGCAGCGTTGCAGATGTCCTGCATAGGCACGCCTGCTAAAAAAGTCTTAGAGGCCGCCACACTTCGAGTCGAATGAGCCTTGAGCCTAGTGGCGAGGGGAGATCAGAGGACTCATAAGAGATGGAGATGGCATCCACTATCCACCGACTGAGGGTCTGTTAAATATATATTTATTAACATAGTATTTCTACTATACTTTTTAGAAATATACTAATAGTGTGCTTGTGTTTAGCATATTCCTTAAAAGTGTAACTAAGCATATATTTATTGCCAAAGTATTTCTAGTATACTTTTTTATAAATACATTAAAAGTATGCTTCTGTTTAGCATATTTTTTAGAAGTATAACTAAGCATATATTTAATACAAAAGTACTTCTAGTATACTTTTTAGAAATATATTAAAATGCAATTCAATATATTTTTATTGCACTTCAAATAAGCATGTTGGGAATACAAATGTATTATAAACATACTACTTGAATTTCAAGTATATTTTTAATACATTTAATACTACGTCTTTTTCACCTGGGGTGTCTTCCCACTGACAGGCCACCGAGAGGGGCGTGGTTGGCCGCAATGGCTGCCACGTAGACCTTCAGGGTGGAGTGGGTTAACCCTGTAGAGAAA
>NW_015627226.1:1425692-1425960 GCF_001515625.1 Sinocyclocheilus rhinocerous
GAATCTCCCATGGAGCGCCGTCGAGGAGAGAAATCGGGTCCGAGAACCATACTCGGCCCGGCCAGAATGGGGTTACTAACAGTAGACGGACTCCGTCCCGGCAGCCTCGGCCACGTCTGTACTATGGCATCCAGCCCCAGTGGAGCTGGATGAATCAGAGAGAACCAGAGGGGACAGTGCGATGTCATCCGAGTCGCAAACAGGTCCACCTGAGCCTGGCCAAAAACTCTCCATATCTGCTTCACCACCTCGGGGTGAAGCATCCATT
>NW_015627226.1:1426355-1436957 GCF_001515625.1 Sinocyclocheilus rhinocerous
CGGCTGTAGAACCCGGAGTCTGTCTCGTGCGGAGGGACCACCTCGATGGCCTCCTTCTTTAAGAGAGTAACTACTTCTTGTTCTAATACCAGAGCCTGCTCGGGACCCACTAGAGTGGGGGTAACCCCGTTGAATCGAGGCAGACGAGAACCGAACTGGATTCTGTAGCCTCTTACTACAGTACGCAGGACCCATTCAGACACATTTGGCAGTAGCTTCCACGCTGCTAAATAATCTACTAAGGGAATCAGTCTCTCGAGACTGATCTCTGGTGTGCCCAGAATGGCTAGTTCGGTGCCCTGAAGCTGCACACCGGCAGGGGACGACCGAACTAGCTGCTTTGGGGACCTCCGCAGAGGCCGCGAGCCTCTCAGTGCCGCTACGTTGCCGGGCGGTAACTGACAGATATGCTCGCTGGAGACCGCTGTGCCCTGGAACACGGCAGGGTTGGCAGACCGACCTCCTGAGGGCACTGAGGAGAGACGGGCACCGTGTAATGCGGTGTGAACCTCTCTTCCCCAGAGGGGCCTGCCCTCCGAGGTCCTGAGCCACAGCATCAGGACCCTCATAGCTGAAGTCTCCTATTGAAAACGACGGCCCTCAGACCCACGTCGTCTGCTAGGAAGACTAGACCACAGCCACGACGGAATTGACAGCGTCGCCGAACAGGCCAGAAGGCGCAAGCGGGACCCTGTCTTTATCCTTCATATCAAACATATCTTTATCCTTCATATGGGAGCTTCGCTCCCAAGCAAACCACGCACAGGCTGTGTGTATCCCCACTCGTGATATAACGTGGGCAGGGAGGAACACACAACCTATAACGTGGCTTGCTCTCGCCCTTGAAATGCTTTGTCTTTGCGTAAGCTTTAGACATAGCTGGAGCTTATAAACTTCTTAATTGACAAACAACAATAAATATGACTGACACACACAGAGCGCTTCGCTGAATGACAGAAAGCTGACGCTGGCTCGGCCGCACGTGCTTTTATAGCTTCCTGGTCATGACGTCACCCGCCCGTGACGTCCCGCTCAGCTATTGGACTGATTTCACATGTGATTCAGAGCGTGGTCACAGAAGGCGTTCCCCTAGCGTTTTCCGACGCAGCTTGAGTTCCTGAAGAGGAACTGTCTTTATAGAAAATGTATCAGAACATTTATTATATGACTAACTGATTAACTAATTTGACAAACGGATTCGTGGACCTAATCATACTGTGCTGAATGGACGGTTGCTTTCCCAGATTAAGCTAGTGTTTATAGCACAAAATGTTGCACTGGGGTCAAGTTAAGACTGTTAGAAGAGCGCAGGGAAAGTCAAAGCAAGGCCTTACAACAGGAATTTGTCATGACAGCAGACAAGCTTTCTCACTTAAATGAAGTGGGAGATGCAAAAACACTATAGTAAAGTGAGCCTCTTTAATCTTCATTCTTAAAAATAGTGAACTAATTAGGGAGAAGAACCCATGTAAAAACTTGCTCAAGGGCACAACAGCAAAAATATTATTTCATATGAGTTAAATTAGTTTGCTAGTTTAGTTTGCTTTGTATGTCAAAGTATGTCATTTACTGAAACTTATATTATTATTTTTTTCTCTTTTCTAAATGTAAGTACATTTAAGTGATAAGAATAAGTACTACAATTACTCAGTTAAGTTTGATAGAAATTTGTCATACAATTGACACATAAACCTTGTGTAATGCGGTGTAAGTTACGTTTTATACAGTGAAAAAGGTTAATGCTTTAAAGTCGCATTGTATGTAAATTTATTGATTTTAAAAGTGAAAACCACGAATTGCCACATAATTTACAGTAAATTTTACAGTGTGTATGATCTGGTTCTTTGCCTCTATATGAGTATATGAGTTTGGTCTTGTTTAATGAACAGGTCACTCTGATTCATCACTTGTCTTTCTACTGTACCGCATATATTATTAGGGTGGTTAACCACAGATGCTTTTTTTAAATTTAACAGAATATTTATACAGTGCAGGATTTATTATTATTATTTTTTTTTTGCATGTATATATTGGATAAGCACATTAGATATTTATTTAGGTTTACCTATTACTAAAAGTCGTATAACATCAATAAATACATTATATGTCCCTTTCTCATTAAATTATAGTTTATGCAACAAAACAATCATATTGTAGATTCTTAGTAATTTATTTAATGTTGCCAAAAAATACTGTAATTTTTGATTGTGTAAATATATTCATACATTTTTCATTTAGTTGTTTACCCTGTTTGTCTCTGTTTAGAATAAACTCTTTAGTTACATAACTCACCTACTTTGAGTTTGCTTGCTCTACATGAATTTAAACCCACCGTGTTAAAGTTTAAAGTTAATCAATGTCATGTTACACAGAATAAAATAATAATATGTTTATTACTTTTTATAATAAAAACATCATAATATATATATATATATATATATATATATATATATATATACAGGTGCATCTCAATAAATTAGAATGTCGTGGAAAACACTTTTGAACATTTATGATTTATTGTCGTATCTTATTATTTGAAGATTAACCAACTCGGCAACGCTAATGTATTAGCTAGCAAAGAGGAATTAACACGCCATGACATCAAAGTTATCAACTGCAAGTGTTTTAATATACAGTGTTTTACACCACAGTTTGTCAGTGGGAAAATAACAACTGTATATATATATATATATAATAAAAAAAAATAGCAACACAAAAATGGACTCTCATGAAATGACCATCTGCAATGATGCACAGACCTAAATAAATGGGTTGAACTGGAACTCTGATGTGGAGCAGCAAATAACATCAGCCTTCGGGCATAGAGACATCAAAGGGCAAGTCGAAGGCTGGTAGACAGTTTTGAGAAGAAAAAAAGTCCTTTTAAAAAATGGTTTTCGAGCATCTCTGTATTTTTGCTGATGACAATAAAGCACATGCAAACACATACAATAACTATAAACAACAAAAGAGGTCTCCAATAATACATTTCATCTGCCACTTTTTCTGTTTCTGTCTCTATCCTTCTCATCTTCCCCATCCTGTTCATAATGCAGATGTGTTATTATCTGTGCAGTGCCTTTGAAAAATTAATATAGGGTTCAGCCTTGCCTCTGAAATGGAGAGCGAACGGGATGCAGACAGCAGTCTCTATTTGTGTTTGAGGTCTGACTTAATCTATGTCTGTTATACATAGTCTGCATTGAAGATCGCAGACTTAGGAACGTTTTTCATCCCAGTTCTGAAACACTCATGGGTGAGGTCAGAGATGTGGGTGAGGTGTCATCAGCGCTTTGTAATTTTGGTCCCATATATCACATTTCCAGGTGTGAATTAGTGGGTGGACTGTTTTTTATATCTGCACGCAGACTTTGGAAAAAAAAATATTTATGGCACTCAGTCAAGTATGTTCAATGCAGTTGTTTTGACAGAAGGAAGTTCTTCAGACATTCCTCTTTAAAAGAAAAGAAGTATCACATTTTTGCAAAGTGACCCACATTTGGTTTTTGACCACGGAAAATGTGTACAATTTAACGATTTCTCCTGGAGTCATATTGAAATTCCGAAAGGTGCCAAAAGGGAAGTTTGTTAAGACCCAATATCTAAAAGGGCATTAAGATATATTTTATACTTTTTGAGTTACAGGCCGGCAAACTTTGGAGAAATAACTTGAAAAGTGCTCTTACCCCATTTTTGAATGGTCACCATTGGCACATAATGCAACAAAGATTGCTCAAGACAACAGATTTTACTAACAGAGCTACCAATCTCTGTGTAAAAATAACATGATGCTGCCATCTTTCTTTTTAACCCCTTGTAATTTGGCTCTGAATCTCAGTTGAAAATGGACATTTTGACCCCCTCTACAAAAAGTGGATTACTCAGTAAATAGTCATCCATGACCTTTTATCCAGTGCCCTTGGTCTTAACTAGTTTTTAAAAAGATTTTAAAATTTTTCTTTATCATTGACCCAGAAATATTTTTCCAGGATAGGCAAGGATATTTATGTAGGAACCGGTGTGGTAAGCATCTTGGTAAGCATTTGAGCTTACTTTAGTGTATTTATGCGTTATAATTTGCACAGGAGCCTTTGATAATAAGAATGCCCTTTTGAAGAATGGCCATAGAAACTAAACAGTCTTTGTACTCATAACTCTCAAATGACCTCTGAGCTTCTGCTGCAATCCCTTTGACTCATACATTATGTAAAAGCACACTCTTAGAGTCAAAACACTTCCCCCTCAACTGTTATAATAGTACAGTGAGTGTCGTCATACTCAGACATGATGCGTTTCGCTAAGCACAGAACTCAATTAGCAGGCAGCTCCATAATGCACTTCAAAAGCGTTTTAAAAATGTACCATCTGTGTTTTTGGAGTTGTCTGTCAATCAGGAGTCGGATTGTGGATAATCTATTCATGAAAACGCCATTAAACTTTCATGGAGTTTCTTTTGATATGTCAGGTAGAACATTATTAGTACAATAGCTTGAGAAAAAGGAAAAATACAAGAAAAAATAAACTAGTATGGTTTGATGTTGAAAAACAAACAAACAAACAATAAAAAAACACCTTGGTAGATCCAAAAAGCTCTATTTTTAAAGGGATAGCTTAATTGTTAATTTACTCGCCCTCAGGCCATCCGAGATGTAGGTGACTTTTTTCCAAGATTTTTAGCGAAATTGTTGTCCTTGGTGATTCATAAAATGAAAGTCAACAGCTACAGTCACTTTGAGAGTCAAAAAACAACAACAAAAATAAAATAAAATTAATACTCATGGCTCCTGGCAGTATTTTGGGGTCTTACTCTGAAGTGATACGATCAGTTTGTGGAAGAAACTGAAAAGTATTTACAACATTATTACCTGTAATCCATAGCTTCGGGTAACGGTCCGGAGTGATATCAGGTTCCTCAATTAATCATTATTTTATAATGGTTATTTTTAGTGAATACAATGAACCAGTTCACCAAATCAGACTGAACCATCGAGCAGCACAGATCGACATGTTACTTAATCAAACGCACTTTCAGATGCCTGACAGTCACCCTGACTCAAAATGAGCCAAAATACAGGCATATATGATCCTATGATACTGTTTTTGTCAGCTCATTCAGCACTTCAGTTCCACCAACAGTCACTGAACTGAAGAAACAGTTAAGACTCAAACTGAAGACCAATGAGCCAGTGAATGGAGTACATGAATGAAGGGGTGAAATTGAAGTTTTTATGGTTTCTCATAGTTTATGTAAAAAGTTGAGCTGATGAAGACGTGTATTCACTTTATATGCTTTAGACATGTAAAACATCCAATTATATTAAGATAAATCATTATTGAGTGCCTTAATATAATTGCGTATACATTACATCATTGTGTGATTACATAACTGAATTAGTGAACTGAACCAGTTCATTGAAATGAACTGTCCGAAAGAACCAGTTCGCGGAAAATAATTAGGTTTCGATATTTGCCTGAGGTTATGGATTATAGGTAACAATGTTCAGTGTCTTGCACAGACCGATCGTTTTGCTTCACAAGACTGCAATATCGTCAGGAGCCATGGGTATTGATTTTATGTTGTCTGATATGCTTTTTTTGACTCTCAAAATGACAGTAGCTGTTCACATGCATTTTATGAAACACCAAGGATCATGGAGTAAACTAACAGCAAATTTTTATTTGATCTCTTTAACACTCCATAAACATTAAGACCCTGACTAATACAATGAAAATGTTGTAAAGGAAGAGTACTTCCCTTTCATGGGAACTTCGAACTGCATCCTCTAGGGGTCGCTATGGGGAACGCCTCGTCGTGCAGTCAAAATGGCATCATATCAACAAAATTCCACATTTGTTGGAATTTCATACTTTTTATCACTTCATCAGAAGTGCAGAGTATTGAACATCAAAATGTGTAAGTAAAGCTTTTTTACATCACTATAAGTGTGCCCCATCGGGAAATCAAAAGGTCTACTCATACTTTAAATTTTCAAAACCACTTGAACACTTGGGCCAAATACGAAAATAGTCATGTAAGTAGACGAGTGCAAAGACCTCAAGTTGTGGGTATTGGGACAGGCCCATACTTGACAGTCTGTCTAGAATGCACAAACACATATGAGTGAAGCAATAAAAAACATTAAAAAGTCACAATGCTGTTGGGCTGTTATATCAGTACTTTTGGAAAACTGCTCAACCAATCAGATTCAGAAACCGCAACTAAGTTGTATTGTATTGCTGATTGACAAAAGGCATGTGTTTTATGTTCTTATTTTGTTCTATGCAGGTCCCAGACTAAAGACGACAGAAAAATGGAACAATGAAGGCCTTGGGCACTTCATCAATTGTGTACTGCAGTAGCTCATATGTAATGCGAATATTAACCTTGTTTATGATTTCTGGCAGAGCATCATTCTGCACCAATACAGAGAAAAATTAATAGGGACATCTGGACCTCACACTGAGATCAAAATGACAAATATGCAGATTAAGTCTGTGTGTCCCTTCACATTATTGATAATTCAGCTTCAGCTGCAAAACTGATTTGAGATATTGAAGGTTGTTTTGAAAATAAATGATGGATACCTATAAATTATGTTGCAACAATGATTAATTAATAATTCTGTATTTAGAGCATCATCTTTGAACACATCTTTCTTTTTTTTAATCTTTTTATGCACTCCTCTAATCTCTAGATGTTATTTCCTGATTGTTGTACTCATATTAATGGATGGATGGGGTGCTTTTAGTGGTTGCTATATGGTTGCTAGGGTGTTCTGGGTGTATGCTATGGTATATTGAGTGGTTGGGATTCCAGGGGGTTGCTATGCATTTGTTAGGGTAGGTTAAAGGAGTTGTTAGAGTCAGAAATTAAATAATAAGAATAAATATGTTGGTCTTCTCAAGCCAACATGATAAAAGGGATGCCTAAAAGAATTATGATGTGATATATATGTCATGTGTCACGCTGCTGCTAGGAAGATGATGAAGACGATAACGAAGATCATATAAACAAATCCTTTTAATGGTAATCCACAAGATGAAGAGGTTCTAACACACAGGATAACATTCAACAATAACCGAAAACCAAAAGAACTGAGGAGGGAACTTGAATACACAGACAAGAGAGGTACTAAATGACTTAATTAACTAGACACAGGTGAACCAAACTAACATAATCAAAGGGGGGAACAGAAAGTAGGTCAAAGGAACACGTGGGACGAATGAAAACAAACTCAAAGTCCATGAACAGAACATAACTGTCACAACATGAGAGTGAGTAAATGGTGACAGACTGAATTCCATTTTTATGTGATCTCATTAATGCAATCATATTCAGACATTATTAAGTATGGTTTAAGCATCCAAATGCTTATGAGAAGCACTGTATGCATTAATAGATGTTCCTTTAGTAACCCCATAATGTGTAACAGATTAAACTAAGTATCAGAGAAGCAGCCAGAGACTCACCACGCCTTCAAAAAAATCCAACTGAAGTGCGTGGACCAAAAAAGGTTACCCAAAGATGAAGAGCTTGAAAAGACTCTTTTCAAGCTCTTCATCTTTGGGGAACAGATTAAACTAAAATGTGTTTTTTTTGGGGGGGGCACTTCAGGAGAACAAATACAATTTACAGCAAATCAACAACATGAGAGTGGAAATAAAATACACCTTGGCTTGTGCAAATGTCAGAAAGCCAGGGAGCAAAGGTCATTGTCCTCATCCTGATCTATTGACCACTAACTTCTGAGAA
Source organism: Sinocyclocheilus rhinocerous (assembly GCF_001515625.1). NCBI lineage: Eukaryota > Metazoa > Chordata > Actinopteri > Cypriniformes > Cyprinidae > Sinocyclocheilus > Sinocyclocheilus rhinocerous. Next base: position 1,434,109 of record NW_015627226.1, read on the forward strand.
TTCTTGAAAACAAAAAAAAAGAACTTTACTGCAACTTCAACCCAAAATGCATCAGTGCTTTAAAAAAAAAAAACACAACCACTGAACCAGTCCACTCTGTTTATGCCACTTCTGTCTACTGCCCCTCAGGGTCTGTCTTGTTTTCATAGTCATAAATGCCTGCTTGATTTGGCAGGAGAACATTAGAGTCAACGGGAGTGCACTGTAGATCTCTTGAGAGATTTGATATAGAGCAACTCTTTTTCTCACTCTCCCCCATCCTCTCCTTTCTGCTCTGTGGGTTGTATTCTACTGAAAATATACTTATATTCAGTTTAAAGCTCTGAAACTCATATTAGCTATGGTGCACAAAATGTTTCATTATTTAAATCCCAACCTTAAAATATAGTGCAATAATTATCTGACAAACAGAAGAACATGAAGAAAAACAAGGCATACCAAGTAAAGGTTAGAAGTCGCTCATCTCTCAGTTCTTTCATGCTGTGTAGCCACTTAGAATTAAATATAATGCAGAGGTTGATTCACCAGCTGCTGTGCTTGTTAAGACATGTTCTTCTTTTTTTTTCTATTTAGCTGTACATATCTGTCTATCTATCTATCTATCTATCTATCTATCTGTCTGTCTGTCTGTCTATCTCTTCAAACTTCAGTCAGCTATACTTTAATATTAGGTAGTATTATCTACTGTTTGTGGATTTGCAGACGTAAATCAATATGGTAAAAAAAAACAACAACAACTATTTATTGTTGTGTTTTCCAGTAATACCTAAATATCCTTAAAACAAGTTCAGTTTACTTGAGAAGCAACAGTACATAAGCTATTCAGACTCGTTTTTGGAAAATACAACTTTTATAAACCCCATATAGGCAAAATCAATCAATCAATCAATCAATCAATGTCAATATATTTTTAATTAATTGATCATGATATACTCTCTGAGACCAAAGATGCGATCTGATGCTGTTAATTTAGTAAATTAAGTAAAATTTTCTTGTTTTTAAGATTTTTAGATATTTTTACATGAAAAAGGACAAAAATACTGATTAAGAAAACTGAATTCCGAGAATTCTTGAAAACAAAAACCAGAAAAAATCAGTGCTATAATAATAATAATAACAATAACAATAACAATAACAACAAAATACATTGTATAAGTAAATGGCTTTTGTTTTCAGGAACAATTTTTGTTTATATATTGTTTTATTAGAAAAGGAAAAAAATACAGATATAGTATGTTTGTATATTTTTTAGCTGTGTAACAATATATTGTGTCACAATAAATCACAAAACAAAAATGCATAATAATGCAGTGGGGGAATATTTGTGGGTCCTGGTGATGCCAAGTGTCTTACCAGCAAAAATATCTAGTCAGTGACAGAGTGCAAGCATATTCGTCTAAAATAATTCTGTATTTTCAGCTTCAGAATCATTAATATTTTTATTCTGGTGTCACCACTGTCCTGAGTATTGAGTTAGCAGCACCAAGTCCAAGCCTATTAATTTCAACCTCCGATTTTATACAAAATTTAGCATTTTAATCAACAGTACATTTTCTGTTAACCTTTTACCATATGTCTCGGAGTATCGCAATAATATTGTATTGTGAGTTCAGTATCGTGATATGTATCGAATCGTGACATAAGGGTAACATTACACCCCTAATGTTTTTACTAGAAAGGACAAAAATGCTGATTTGATAATGAAAAACAGCCTTCCCAATTAACTGATTTGCCTTTTTTGCACTAAATGTAAAACAACTTTGTGAGAATAACTATACATCATTAATTTGATTTTAATAAAGAAAATACAAACAAATCTCAGATTACATCAAATATCATCAATCAATACCAAAACAATAAATACCAAAAAGTTTGTCTACCTGAATGTCCACCTGAATTGTGCTTTTTTTCCCTCTCTCTCTCTGAAGAGGTGTGTAATGATAAAATCTCTGATTCAGATTCCTTTAGCCACATTTGAATAATTGGAATTGCAAATTTGGTCTTGTAATGTAGCTCCAAACTAGAGCCGGTCAGACTCCCAGATGCCTGGCAGCTACTCTACTGTTATCAGACACACACCACAGATGCCTGCAAGCCTCAGGCTCTCTCAGCTCACTGCTGTTTGTCCAGATGCTTCGTTACGGACAATATGCACAGTACTGGATGTTTTACTGGAAATATGGAAAGCAATGTGTACCTTAATGCACCTGTAAAAGTTATTTCGCCTTTCTGCCTTAGCACATCTGGACATGGTTATTTCCAATAAGAACTAATGGATGCCATTTTCTTGTTTTCTTCACAGTCTTTAACAAAATAATGAAAACGTTAAAGGCGTCATATGATGTTGCTAAAAAGAACATTATTTTGTGTATTTGGTGTAATGAAATGTGTTTATGCGGTTTAAGGTTCAAAAAACACATTATTTTCCACATACTGTACATTATTGTGTCTCCTCTATGCCCCGCCTTTCTGAAACGCGTCAATTTTTACAAAGCTCATCGGTCTGGAAAGCGAGTTGTGCTGTGATTGGTGCTGCTTTAACATACTGTGATGCTGTGTCTCCCGGCACGACAAGACAAAACCAATAAAACCTATTACAAACGAGACATTTGTTGGATCCAGTGGGGACATAATTACTGATTATAATGCTTATACTGTGTTTTTACGCGTTGCGTATCGCGCCGCGTAAACATAAAACCATGTCTGCATTTGTGATAGGAGAAATTACAAAAAACAAGCCCTACTCTACACTGCCCAAAAAAACTAGCTTTAAATATATAAAATATAAAAACGCTTTAAATATAAAAAACGTACTTACAGTATGCGAGTCAGAACAGCCGGCATTGTAG
>NW_015627226.1:1438445-1446878 GCF_001515625.1 Sinocyclocheilus rhinocerous
AAAATGAACATTATTTTGTGTATTTGGTGTAATGAAATGTGTTTATGCGGTTTAAGGTTCAAAAAACACATTATTTTCCACATACTGTACATTATTGTTTCTCCTCTATGTCCCGCCTTTCTGAAACGCGTCGATTTTTACAAAGCTCATCGGTCTGAAAAGCGAGGTGTGCTGTGGTTGGCCAGCTATCCAGTGCGTTGTGATTGGCCGAATACCTCAAGCGTGTGACGGAAATGTTACGCCCCTTACTATACTGTGATGCCCTGTCCGGCCGGAGCGATGATTCAAAAACTTTAAAACCCATAATATACGAGGCATTTGTTGCATCCAGTGGGGACATAATTATGGATTATAATGACTTGTACTGTCTTTTTACGCGTTGCGTTGCATCGCGCCGCGTAAACCTAAAACCATGTCTGCATTTGTGATCGGAGAAATGACAAACAACAAGCCCTACTCTACACTGCTCAAAACTCGCGTTTGAATCATCAGTTGCAAATTCTTTAAATATAAAAAACGTACTTACAGTCTGTGTGTCAGAACAGCCGGCATTGTAGTCTACTCTACCAGGATCAGGAAACGGTCCTTCATAAAATGTGCTGCACAAATCTGAATATTTGGGTTGAAGTGTTCTGGAACAGTGTTGTAAATACAACTTAACCACTGATTTCTAGTCGTGTCCTCTTTTGGAAGACCAAACAAAGTAGTTTTGCTTTCACAATGAAACACACAGCGTCACACACAACGGAGCGGAGGCCTGCGGCTAGAGTGAGCAGAGGCCGGCGGGCTAGAGCGAGTGGAGGCCGGCAGGCTTGAGAACGGCGCGGACGGCGGGCTTGCGGCAACCACATGTGACGACCCCGGGCTGGACTCCGCTTCGTCCACGGTGAAAGCCGATCCGGCGATCCACAGCAATATCTCTTTGGATTTGAGACTTTAGTCTTTGCAACTTTACAGATCTTCTTTATGCACCAAGAGCTTATAACACTTCAAAGAGAGAAAAAAATTGAAATCGCATCATATGACCCCTTTAAGGGATGTTGTGTTGTACAGTATGTGCCTGTTTACACAGTGTGCTGTGGGTCAGCACAACTCCTAATGCTCTTTAATGAATAATAACAGTGTGTTACAGCTTAGTTTTAATATGAGAGCTTGTGATTTGAGGCTGATGGGCTTCAAGCATTTAATCATTAATTTAATTGTCTTTGCTGCATTGCTTTTAAAGGTTTAGTTCTCTGTACAGCAGTGGCTGATTTCTTGTGTTAATCAGTGTTGTTATAAACTAAAACTAAAACTAAAACTAATAATAATTATAATTATAATAATAATAATTATTATTATTATTATTATTTTTTTTTTTTTAAATTTAAATAAAGCTGAAATCAAATAAAATTTAAATATTGGATGACAGATTTGGAAAGCGTGAATGAAAATTGCCTTGGCAACTAACTGGAAAATAAAAAAGAAATAAAAAGTACTACTATTACTTAAAATCAAAACAGTTTAAAAAGCTCTGTATGTATGTATTTATGTATTTGAACAAGAAAATGATTATATCCATGGAGTAGTTTTTTTGTGGTAAACTTGAAATCAATCAGCCGCAAGAAAGATGGAGTGCTAAAAGGAGAGAAATTGGAAGACATCAATTAAAATTCATACTTTGTCAAATTCATACATTCTAAACAAGCATCCTATTTCCTTGCAAATTGGATCCCTAAATGAGAAAACAACAAATATCAGTTTAATTAAAAAAAGGCTTCATATGTTTTTGACTACGAAGCAGCCTTCTTTTTAATCAAAATAAAAACATTTTTAATAGACGCAAGAAAGTTTTCACCCTGAAATGCAGGTCTCTTTATCCCTTGAAAAGTCATAGTGCAGGGAGAGGATATTTACTTGCCAGCATTAGATTTATCAGTCTGTATGCTTGCTAATAAAATATGTATTTTTCTTTGTTTATATGGTAATGAAGGAACCATGGCTTTGTTGGATATTGCTCCGTTTTATTACATTATATTAATAAAGTACACTGAATCAAGGGTATGTGATCTGACAGCGGGCCGGCGTCGGCCAAGGAAACAAGTCTTATTGACTGAATTAGAGCAAGGATTGATGGGTTCATGCTTTCTTGCTCAGTGCTCAGCAAAAAAAGCCTCACGATTAAATCAAGAGCTATTTTCTCATGCAGTTATTATAAGACTCTGTTGCTGACCATGCTATCTGCTAAGCCAAGTCAATGCGCTTTATTTAATGATTTAAAGCTGTAGAATTATATCAACCAATCAGTATAGAGCTTTGCATCATTATGTTGCCTTCAGGTTTCTGAAGGTATTTACACTACGTGATTTTGTGTGTCTGACCGTTGCCCCAATACATGCTAAAAATGATAAAACAAAGTTCCATGACAATGACAAAAAATTAAATTTATATCAGAAGTAGTGCATGTATGTTTTGGTTGACATGGGTTACCAAAATGAGAACAACATTTCTGACAGTTAAACATGATAAAAATCTCCAGTCCTCTAAAGTTGATTGTGTTCTACAAGTACTGATATTAGGATATGTTTACACAACAACAATGTACTAAATACATAAAAGTTTTTCCTTTGCGTTTTTGATAATTATATCAGAAGTAGTGGATGTATGTTTTGGTTGACATGGGTTACCAAAATGAGAACAACATTTTTGACAGTTAAACATGATAAAAATCTCCAGTCCTCTAAAGTTGATTGTGTTCTACAAGTACTGATATTAGGATATGTTTACACAACAACAATGTACTAAATACAGAAAAGTTTTTCCTTTGCGTTTTTGATAAAAGTTTTGCATACAGATGATAATGTTGTCAAAACAATCCCTGTTCACACAGATCCATGAGAACGACCAAATAAATAAATAAATAAAATACAAATCTGTAGTATGCATGTCAGGCCAGTAGATGGCCAGTAGATGTCACTTTTTAAAAAACACTACGCTGCGCCTGTACACGTAACTATAGACTGAAGACGTAATATGCATGCGTGTGAAGTCACTGTTTTCACAAATTTGTATTTCTGTAGTTTGCGTAGATGATAACAATATCGTTTTCAAAAACTTGCATTTTGAAACCTGTTTTCAAATTTGCATTTTTCAGGCCTGGAAATGCTGTTGTTGTGTAAAAGAATGGCCAAAACGCATAAGAAGTGTTTTTTAGTTGAAAATGGTGTCATTTACATGTCCACTTAGTATAACTTTGTTGCATCATTTCACTTTTGGCATCACTTTGCTGGTCTGTGTTAGGCTTGCTGTGATAGACGGTGTTTTCAGTTATACCGGTGTTAAAGGCAGGGTATGTGATTGTTCAAAAACACTTTAGAAAACTGATTCGGGCCGAATAGCAAAACAATCTTGTAGCCAATCAGCAATAAGGGGCGTGTCTACTCGTGATGTGGAGGAGAGAGCTTTCAGTGCATGGGACGGACATTAGCCGAGCGACAGAAAGATAGAGATGGCGGATAAAAAACAAAAGAGGAAAACGTCTGCGGAACGATAAGGCAAAGAAGTAGGACCCGTGTAAATATTGGATCAGCTTTCCAGCGCTGGAGAGAACACAAGGAGCGGAGGCCTGCGATCGGACGCCGAGGTTGCTTTGTTTCTTCTCAATAGGTGAGTAACACCGTGTCTACAACAACTAAAGTCTGCCTACACTGGACGCGAGAAAGAGGTCAAACGACCGTTGAAAACCATTTGAAATGTGTGTCAGCACGTCATAAATAGAACCCGGCAGCAGTTTTCTGTCGGGATTTGTTGCGCCGCGCCGCGCCGCTCACGTCCGTAGACACGGTGTAACATTGGTTTTGCTTGCACCGCCCCCCACCATCGTTTTGATTTTTTTATAGTAACAAAAATAATTTAGCCTAGTTCAGTTAGAGGACAGATACTTTTAAAAACTAAACGCTCAATATGCAGCGTGCCGAACCGTGCGCGAACGACAGTGCACCACGAAACAGGAGTCAGGTTTTATTTATCACGTGAGGAGAGTGAGTCGAACTGACTGACAAGAGTGAGGTGAGAAAGACAAGACGATGGCAGAAGATTGTTTAGAAAGGAAATGCAAAGGTGTTTGTTTGGCAATATTTTTGATTTTAAAAAGCCTATTGAATGGAAGTTTTTTTTAAACATTCGTTTCTTATTTATTTGGTTCCACAGTGTTTGCTGATTACTTTATTTAAACTTTGTGTACTTTATTTTGCATCAAGGTGTATATGCCGTGCCTCTAAGCTTTCTTATTCGTTTTGCTAATATAAACGTTCTATGTTTCTTATTTATTTGGTTCAAGTAAAATGTGCACGGCGCTTTTTCAAGCTATTTGAAAGCCAAGAAATCAGAGGAAAAGAGGGAAAACTCAAACGAACAATTGCTTGATGACGAATTGCGGCAGTTGCCGCTAATATGAAAGTGAAAGTAAAATTCGCATGGCACTTTTACAAGCCATTTGAAAGCGAAGAAAAGAGGGAAACTCAAACGAACTAACACCCCTACCCCAACGGTGATATCGGTGTTGTCACTCGTCGATTAACCGGTGGGAAAATTTCCTCACCGTCACAACCCTAGTCTGTGTTTGAAATTACTTGATTCTGAGTACGTAATGAGTATAGCTGTCTGGTGCATCTTATTTTTTAGCTCATCTGCAATGAAACATTTCCTGTTTTGTTTTTTTTGGAAACTGATCTCAAGCTGTTATGTCACAGCCCTGAGAGCCCCTATTAGCAGCAGAACCACCTTGACTTGCTTCTACTTGCCACATTCTTTCTGTTCCTCCTCCAGCCCTGGTGTTTCTCCAGGATCTTCTGCTCATTTGTTGCTGTTGTTTGGCACTGTCACTATAGGAGTAACAATAATATTGCTGCTTTCTAGCATTTATGTAAGGTCAGTAGGGATGGTCGATATTTAAATATCAATACCTCCCATACAGTTGAATTGACAGGATGACCTCACATGAAAACATGAAGGTGGGGTCATGACAAAGAAAAGACACAAAGTTGTTTCACTCTAATACAATGACCAAGCTAAATGTGTTATTTTTACAGGTTTATAATTTTTTTGTGGTGTTTGACATAATTTTCAACTATGATAGTTATCAAATGGTTGATCATATTCTTTAAATGTTGTTAGTAAATGGAAAATATGTAGTGATGTGTGCTTTTTAAGTACTTTCAAACTTTTGCAAATCATTTGTTTTGAGCATGTATCAAATTTCCAAAGTCATGTGATTTCAGTAAACAAGGCTCAGATTTGAATTATCTTGGATCAGCTTTATAAATTCATAGACATTTTAATGAGACATTTGTGAAATTAAAAGGAGGAGTAGTAGTTAATAGTCTCTTATTGGCCTGTTTTGACAAGGTCTCAACAAAACAAACAAAACGAGCTCAGCAAATAAATAAAATAACACATATTATACAGACACTTCATATTAAACGGTATTTCACTAACAGTAAGTCAGTTTAGGCCTAATTTAATTTAATAATATATTATATCCACCTTATTTTTCAACAAGGAAATAAGCTGTTTTCTGTGAATGTGCGAGACAGATTCATTAGCCATAGGGAAATAATGAGAAGAATATAAAAGTGCAGTAAACTGTAAAACTGTTTGCGCTAAAAACCAGTGTGTTAATAATTAAGACAATACATTAAAAAAAAAAATAACACCAGTTTTCAATTTCAATCAGCATAACAAGCTGTTTTGTACAGCCAAAAATAACTGGAACCGAATGACACCGGAAGCTAGACACATTACATTTACAAAATGGCCCAATGATTAGTTCTTCAGCTTCTTAGCAGAACAGAGTTTTTTTTTTTGTACTAATAAATTAAGTATTAAGTATTAATAAAGTAAGTATTAATACCACAATGTTGTTAAACACTGTGTCGCCATCTATCGACATGGTTTCCCTTGCGAAAAAGACGTTTATTCAAGTGTGCTATTAGTATACTTCTTTTAAACTAAAAATAGGAAAGTATAATTTTTCAACTTTTTGTTCAAAATCTTGTTTATTTCTTTCTTTATTTTATTTATAAAACGTACCCACATTCAAGTGTTTAAAAAAATAATGCATGAAGCTAGAATAAAATGTTTCTATTTACAAGCAGATACCCTGTTCTTTCTTTTGATGTTTTGTATGTTCAGATATTCATAACAAAATATATACAAATTAATACCTAAATAGGGACTTAAAGAAACTTAAAGAAAACTTACGAGTATACTTGCAGTATAAAACTACTAAACTAGTAGTTTACTGAGACTATACTTCAAAGTGTACTAAAAATACTTAAAAATATACTTGAACTTTACTTAAGTATATAAAATAAACTTGAAGTATACTACTTTTTGGTAAGGGTTAGCATGATCGTCTCTGTGTTTAAGGTGAATTGCACTGATAATAGTGTTTAATTGGATAGTGGTCTACGCAATAATTCATTCCCTTACCTGTCCAACAAAAAAGAAGCAAATTGCGCATCTTAGTATCTATCCACCGTATATATGCCTGTTTACGCTCATGTTTAGCCTCTCTGACTTGTGGCTTCATACATTTTCTGCTTCTTCGGTACTGATTCGCCCAATAAAGCACAATGTAAGTATGTCCACTGTGCTGTAATTTTCACTCTTCGCATCACCAAACAACACTACGCTACTAGTGTATCCACAGAGGCGGCAGCCAATGAGCATGATGTTTTAGTGAAACACAGCGGGGTCATGTCATTTCAGCATGGCAAAGTACACTGGGAATGACCTGCAGCATGTATAAAATACTTTTTTTATTGAAAACTATATGAGTACAGTCTTCATTTCATGTGACCATTCAGATGACTTTATACGTGCATTTACAGTATATTAATCAAATTATTAGTTTATTTTATATTTTTAGTTACATTTATTGTGTTTTTAAAATAAATGAACTGAACGAATTGAGTTTGCATTCATTATTTTTAGCTGATGAAATAGCATTTAAATTAGTTTTAGGGCAAATGAGGACATAAATAAGTTAAACTACGGCATGTCCACCCATGGAATAATGGATACAAATCAAAATGACACAACTATTGATCTACAGCGTTGTCACAATGTCGTAGTTACTTACTGACAACCTCACAAAGTTATGTTGTGGCAACAAATCCATTTCAAACTTTTCTGGTTGTCACAACGCAATTACTTATTTTGCCACAATGAAAGATTGGTCATCAGATTATGTTTCAGTTAAGCAATTGTCACGTATTATGGTTAGCTGGGCCTTTCTTTGTCTCTTGATTCATTTCACTCTGCCTAACAATCTTCAAGCTGTATTTTTCTTTCGGTGATGGAGTATCATTTCATGTTTTCATCTAGTTTTTGTTACTGTTGTGTATATGTGTGTGTACATGCTACTCGAGAGTGCATTAATCTGTTTTATTTTCTCTTATATGTATTTCATTCATGTTGTATTTGTTGTATTTATTTTTTATAAACTGTGTAATGGAAAAAAACATAGTTCAGTGGAGATCTATTTGTCTCAGATTAAATGCACCTCAGAAATAAAAATAAAAGTGCTAAAATCAAGCAAGGCTCATGCTTAAAGCAAAAAATGAAAGAGCAGGGTGCTTTTGAAACCTGTTATGGGATACACAATAGTGGTGAATGCAGAGCAAGACAGAACATTGTGAAAGAGTTTAAACAGAGGCTCATTGAGAGGAAAGGGGCACTTAGCTATAATTGAAATCTCTTGGTAATAGACTCAATTTACAGGCAACAAAGCAACTACAGCACATTTTATGCACTCATTTAAATGATGTGCCATTAAGCTGTCAACAGGGCTCAGCCCTTGAGTTTGTCTTTGTCAGCCTTGATGTATAAACCTTATATATGTAGTATAAGCTACATGAAAAAGTCACCTTTCAAACGAAACCAGTGGCTTTACTCGTGCCTTTTTATTATGGTAAAGTGAGCAGGTATCACAATAGGCATTGTCAGTTAAAGGAATAGTTTAGTGAACATTTGCTGAAAACCTCTGCAGTGAATGGGTGCCGTCAGAATGAGAGTCCAAACAACTGATAAAAACATCACAATAATCCACAAGTAATCCACACGACTCCAGTCCATCATTTAACGTCTTGTGAAGTGAAAAGCTGTGTTTGTAATAATAATAATTGTAAAAATCCATCATTAAAGCTGCAGTCCGTAACTTTTTTTGGTTAAAAATGATCCGAAATCAACATTTGAGCAAGTACATAACCAGCCAGTGTTCAAAACTATCGCCTTACTTTAGCCATTAGATTCACAATGGTTAGCTTATAATAATGTTTTCTAATTTGAGTGGTACGGGTAGGTTTTCGCGGGAAAATCACCAATGCTGATGTTGTTAAGATTAAACATTTGAGAATAAAGTATAACAATAATAATAATTTGAACGGTTTG
>NW_015627226.1:1447007-1448989 GCF_001515625.1 Sinocyclocheilus rhinocerous
GTGCGGTGACTGACTGCCACACATACTCTTCAGAACATTTGATTCATCCGCGCTGGAGCAGTGCTAACTCACAACCCACGCAAGCTAGATAATTCCGCACTCAGCTGCAATTCCAGGTTTTCAAACAGAGATGGCGACAAAGAGGCAAAACTTACGGACTGCAGCTTTAAGGTGATCTTCTTCAAAGAAAAAGTCTTCTCATCTAAATAACGAGAGAAATATGCACAGATTACAAGCACCGTTTACAAAGGAACACAGTCCAAAACTGTTCTAAACAAATATGTTGGTGGGTTTTTATGTGAGAGGACAACAGAGGATGGACTTTTACAGAGGAGGAAGCGTTATTATGGATTATGGATATTTTGGCAAGAAGCGTCCGTTTAAAGTTAAAATGCCTTAATGATGTATTTGTTTATTATAAACATGCAAGATGTTAATTTGTGGACAGGAGTCATGTGGATTACTTCTGGATTAGTGTGATGTTTTTTATCAGCTGTTTGGACTTTCACTCTGACGGCACCCATTCACTGCAGAGGATCCATTGGTGAGCAAACGACATAATGCTAAATTACAAATCTCTGTTCTGATGAGGAAGACCAACTTTACACCTTGCATGGCATGAGGGTGAGTAAATTTTTAGCAAAACTTCATTTTTGGTTGAACTATTTCTTTAATTCTACATTTTCATAATTTGGATAAAAGGAAAAATCCTATTACTGCAAAACTGAAGGCCTGGATACCAAGGTTTGGTGGAAGTCTGCTCTAGGTTAGTATACCTACAATGTTGTATGTTTGAACCAAACATTTAATGCACTGAAATTACTCCGAGATACATCCACCCCAGGGAATAATGCATCCCTTGGGTATAATAAAACATCTCTCTGTTCTGTGATCATAAGCCTTTGAGGTAACAAAGTGACACAATGATTATATTGGTCGACTCTGTTCTTTCATTTCAGTCTCAACCCTTAAAAAACCTGCACCAGCTTACAAATGTTCAAAACTACTTTAAATTGAGCACAAAAGGCAGTACCATAGCACAATAAGATTGAAATGAGGCATTAATTTAGTATCTGATCTGGTCCAAAGCCTCTTTTTTATAGCAAAACTGACAATAATTGCTTTGAAAGCTAGGCTTTTTATAAAACAAGAGCATTTCTATTTCATCCATAATTTCCAAGGGTTATCCAAGAGATTTAAATGCTTACACTTCCATAAACGAGCAAAATATTTTAGTCTATATTGCAACCATTTCTTAAAAATGACTTAAACCAGATGTTCTGAGGATTATGACACAGACATATTTTCAGACAAAGAAACTTATGTCCAGTAATTCTCCATGGAACATTACAGTCATGGTTGTATCCTGCCAAATCTTTAGAAGTCTGGAGGCTTGGAGGACTGATATATTGTGCCTTTTTGCTCTATTTCTTGTCAGGGTCATTGCAGTTTTATGGGGTCAGCCCTTTCCATCAGCTAGTCTTAGAATAGCTCCTTTTCAGTAAGAAGGGAATATACTCCTGTCTGTCTATTCGTGAAATGCTCTTTGCGACATAACCTATTTTAAGAGATGTTGAGCATTTGCCTGAAAAAATACTGTAGGTCAGAAAAAATCTAAATAAAACATGCTTTCAGAGTGGTGTCAGTAGCTTATTGAATTCATTCAACTCCTCACAGAGGTCATTGAACTCTGGCTGAGTGACTAGGTGCTACAGTACATGCCCTTAAAAATCTCTTCCAAGTAATTGCTTTTCACTTATTGTTGTGATCTCTGCGTATGTGTGCCTCTGTAGTCTGTACAGAGAAGGAATGCAACACAATAGTGGTAAGACTGCATGCCTTAATTAACTTAGAATGTAGGAGATGTTAAAATATCAACCTAGATCAACGACAGAGGTCACTTTCAAAAGCAGTGGAGCCATTTTGAGCAAGAGTAATACTACTACTACTACTACTACTACTAATAATAATAATAATTATTA
>NW_015627226.1:1449116-1467315 GCF_001515625.1 Sinocyclocheilus rhinocerous
AAAAATATATATATATATATATCAACATTAATGGAAAAAGTAAGGCTTCAAGTCCTAACCTAACAAACATCTCTCAACATTGGAAATGTAGCGCCATCTAGTGTACACTGTAAGTAAGTATGAATGAATAAGTATGATTTAATAAGTAAAACACAAAATAGAAACACACACAAAAAAAATGTAATGTAAATCAAGTTTTTTTTTAATCTACCATTATGAATAATTAATTCAATATCTATGTTAATTGAAGTTATAATTTGAAAGTTAAAATGTATAGATATTTTAAGAAAAAAATTAATTTGTTGAGAGTGTGTTGACAGTCTTTGTAGTTGAATAGTTGAGCTCCAGAATATCTATAATGATGTGACTTTAAGAGGTACAGGGTGGGAAAAAAAAGGCAGGGATAAAGAACCCTAATCTCTAAAACAAAGAACAATTTCAGCAAAAAATGGTTCTTCAGGCACATGGTTCTTAATAGGACTGTTGTCATGTGTAATGACCTTCAAACCTTAAAAGAACCATCTTTTTAAAAGTGTATTTATAGAACACTAGAACATTTGTGACCCTGGACCACAAAACCAGTCATAAGGGTAAATTTTTTGAAATTGAGATTTATACATCATCTGAAAGCTGAATAAATACGCTTTCCATGGATGTATGGTTTGTTAGGATAGGAAAATATTTGTCCGAGATACAGCTATTTGAAAATCTGGAATCTGAGGGTGCAAAAAATCAAAATATTGAGAAAATCACCTTTAAAGATGTCTAAATGAAGTCCTTAGCAATGCATATTACTAATCAAAAATTAAGTTTTGATATATTTACGGTAGGGAATGTACCAAATATCTTCATGGAACATGATCTTTACTTAATATCCTAATGATTTTTGGCATAAACGAAAAATCTATAATTTTGACCCATACAGTGTCTGGTTGGCTATTGCTACAAATTAACCTATGCGACTTAAGACTGGTTTTGTGCTCCAGAGTCACATATTATTATATAAAACATGTTGTTATACACTCATGAAATAACTCCTCATAACACCTCATTAAATAACTTCATGAAGTTTTTTCATTCATGCATTTGTGTGCTTACAGCTGAATATGTTCACATCAACAGAGAACACACTTGTAGTGTGAACACAACATTACAATTTACTTTACATTTACAACATTAGGAAGATCAGGCCCTTTCTTTCAGAACATGCAACACGACTCCTTGTTCAAGCTCTTGTTCTATCCAGGCTGGACTATTGCAATGCTCTCTTGGCAGGTCTTCCAGCCACTTCTATCAAACCTCTACAATTAATCCAAAATGCCGCTGCAAGATTAATCTTTAATGAGTCGAAAAGAACACGTCACACCTCTGTTCATCAATTTGCACTGGCTACCAGTAGCTGCTCACATTAAATTCAAGGCATTAATGTTTGCCTACAAAACCACCACTAAATTCATTACTTCAGATAAATGACTAAATGTAAATGTAACACACTTGTAATGATGTTAGTATTTATTTATTCATGCTTTGCTAGAATAAAATATTGTGCTTCATTATGCAGTAAATTGAACTGTTTGGCCAAAAAGTGTGCTTATTTGCTGTGTTAACTGTTATGAGAGCAATTACATCCATTACACATTTGTGACCCTGGACCACAAAACCAGTCATAAGGGTCAATTTTTCGAAATTGAGATTTATATATCATCTGAAAGCTGAATAAATAAGCTTTCCATTGATATACAACTATTTGAAAATCTGGGAGAAATGTGTCAAATCAACCAAAACTAAACTAGGGCTGTTTGTTTAAACTAATTGTCTAGAAAGCCGAAAAACAGTATAATATCATCAAATATTAATCATTTGATCAGGATTATTGCATTAAAAAAACTGAATTCATGTCTTAAGTTTGACAACCCTATTTGGTAACACCTTTTTCTTTCACTCAATTATTTTTTCACAGACCCCAGCTTGTACCTTTTCAAAAGATACACTTTTGTACCTTTTATGTATTAATATGCACACTTTAGGTACTAATTTATACTTTTAAGGTACCAATATGAACCCTTTTGGTACACAAAGGCTTTTGGATCTTTAGGCTTATAACATAAAGAGCATTTCAGATTGAGCCATAAAACAATGAATTACTTTACAAAGCACATTAATATTCACTGACATAATATTCAGTCATATTCATAATATTCAACTCCTATTTTTGTAATGCATTTTTATTTGTAACATTATTTTGTAACAGATGATTGCATCTTGGTACTGTTTTCTGTCACATAAATGTGTGTATAATTGGGGAACACAAAACGTTAGAGTTTTGATATTCGTGAGCTATTTATATCCTAAAATATAAAAGATCATTATAGAATAAACTTCTTCAGTACACTCTTCAGTAGACTTTAAAATTATAAGCTGCTGACAATAAATCTATCTGTTATTCACTACTGGTCCAAATTTTGGAATAATTAAGGTTTTTTTTAATGTTCTTGAAAGAAATCTCGGCGACACTTTATAATAACTTTCATTAATAAACATTAAAGGGGTGGTTCATTGCGATTTCACTTTTTTAACGTTAGTTAGTGTGTAATGTTGCTGTTTGAGCATAAACAATATCTGCAAAGTTACGAAGCTGAAAGTTCAATGCAAACTTTTAAAATTCTGGCAGTTTAATGCCTACAAAAACGGCTGGTAGGGACTACAACGAGTTACTTCCCGGGTTCGTGACATCACAAACCCAGATAAACCCCGCCCTCGGGAAAAGGCAACAAAGGAGGCGAGGCCATGCTGCGCTGCTTTAGAGAAGAGGAAGAGAAAACTATAGGTGCACGTAAAAAGCTATTTATATATGAATCGTGATTCTGTCTTCTAACGATTCTAATGGATTCACAAGTTTCAAAATCAATGTTCTAAAGCAGCGGTTCTTAATACTGTTCCTCACGTCCCCCTGCTTAACAGTGAACTACCCGTTTAACAAACATTATACAATGCTTAACAGATCAATAGTTAATATATATTCAAATAACTAGAAACATGAGATAATGTGCTTGTTAATTTCTTCTAATAAACTTATTAAACATGACCTAATGATTAACATATCGATATTGCATGTAAATTAAAATGCTTACAAATGTCATTAAACTTTCAGTTCGTATGCTCATGCACTTCTTGAAAATCTACAAATGATTTTAACAGTTGTTATACAATGATTTAAAGCTTTTGTTAATGCACAACATTGAAGTGTGATACGGGTAAGGTTAGGGACAGGTTTGGAGGTATAGTTTACAGGTTGGTTAAGGGGTCAACAGTGTGCAAGGGTCAATTTGATTTCTGTATGGGAACACAATTAAATTTATTTATATTACATTGTTAGGATAAATAAACTAGTTTTTTTTTTTTTTTTTTTGAAAAACTGATTTGTTTTCTCCTGTTGATGTATGATTCAAGGAACATCATGTTTAATGATATGAAATGATTAATGAGACTTAACTAACCACCCTTTACACAAACGTTGTTACAGCAGCTAAAAGCCCGGTGCCCATAAGGGTACTAAATGATTAATAAACATTTATAAACATTTACAAATGATGAATAGTCTCAACATTAGATTGGGTACTGCAAAAACATGAACAAATGATTAATAAATGATATGTAAAGATGTTTAATAGGGTGAATTCAGGTCATTTGGGACACATTCTGCCATTGAGATGACTGCTCATAGAGGTATTAATGATTAGTAAACATTTATAAACATTCACAAATGATGAATAGTTTCCACTTTAGATTGAGTACTGCAAAAACATGAATAAATAAATTAATAAATTATTTAATAAATGAGTTAATAAATAATAATTTAATATGAATAATTTGTAAAGTGATTGCAATTACTAATTAAGCTATTTTTTCCACAACATTTGTAAATGTAAAAAGAGCATTAGGTAATATATGAATTGAAGTTTAGTGACATTTGTTAGCATTCAAAAGTACATTAACAAATAAGCTTTTAATCATTGTATAATTTCTGTTAAAATCACTTGTAGATTTTTAAAAAGTGCATGATGATATGAATTGAAAGTTACATGACATTTGTAAGCATTTAAATTTACATTAAATAATGATCTGTTAATCATTAGGTAATGTTTAATAAGTACATTAGTAAACATTAACAAGCATTTTATATCATATACATCATATTTCTAGCTATGTGAATATATAATAACTAATGATCTGTTAAGCATTATATAATGTTTGTTAATAATGTATTAATGAAAGTTATTATAAAGTGTTACCAAAATATATTATGGTCACCAAAGATGCATTCATTTGATCATAAATAAAGTAAAAACATTCATTGTCGCGGGATACCAGACTCAGAGACACAGATAGTGTTAAACCCAAACAGGTGATTGTCACGGTTCGCTACTGTGAGGAGCACGGAGCGAGGAACGAGGAGACGCAGAGTCAAATTCAAACTTATTGACTTTAATAATATCCAGGGAAACAGGAAAACACACGTAGCAAGGGTAGACATCAACAATTCCAGACAAGGGAGAACAGAACGGGCTAGAACTCAAATAGGTCAGATAACGAGGGGCAGACAGGTGAGGAGGATAACTAATAATGAGAAACACCTGGAACTAATAGAACTAAATGGGGACAGGAACAGGAAGGACCAAATAAGGACAAACAGGAACTAAACGGGAACATACACGTGACAGTGATATTTTTACAGGGGAGTCGCAACCTGATGTCCCGAGTGGAGAGCCAAACCTTCTGACCTGGTTGGAACGTATAGGAGTGGAGGCTCTCTGGACCTCGGCATGTTGTTGTTGACGATGTATTGCCCGTTGTAGATGTTGGTGAGCTGAGTCCCAGACCCTCTCGCTCTCCCGGAACCAATGAGGGACGGATGGAACTTCTGATGGTTCCTCCGACCAAGGGAACAATGGAGGTAGATAGCCGAGTACGCACTGGAATGGTGTTAGATCAGTGAATGGTTGACACAAAGAGTTCTATGCGTACTCAGCCCAAGCGATGTAAAGGTTACAAGAGTTCTGGTGCCTGTGGCAGAAGGTATGGAGGTAGTGGCCTATCTCATGGATCTTTCTCTCAGTTTGTCCGTTGCTCTGTGGGTGATACCCAGAAGACAGGAAGAGGTAGTAACTTGGAAGGTGGCGAGGTGTCTTGGCCATTGCACACTCCTGGCATCATCTGTACCTCCTGATGTCCTCTGCCATCCCAGGCCACCAGAAGCGATCTTTTAGCAGAGAGAGGGTTTGGGTGGTCCCAGGATAACCAGTGCCCAGGGAAGTGTGCGTTGAGTGGATCTGAGGGATTCTTTGTGTCCGTGGAACATAGATACAGTTTGGGGGGCACCCAGGCGGAGCAGGATTGGAAGCACTGGCGGCCACGATGTCTTCATCCAGGGACCATTGTATGGGACAGACAATCAACTCTGGAGGGATAATGGGTTCAGGTTTCTCTGGATTTTCTTCAGAAGCATGGAGATGAGAAAGAGCATCGGCTTTGGTATTTTTGGTCCCTGGACAGTAGGAGATGGATAAAATTGAATCAGGTAAAGAAGACGGCCCACCTGGCCTGGAGATACCCAAGGTTGCTATGGTCTGTGTATACCACAAACGGATGGCGGACCCCTTCCAGCCAGTGCATCCATTCTTCCAAAGCCAGCTTGATGGCTAGAAGTTCTCTGTTGTGATATCGTAATTTTGCTCCACCGAAGATAATTTCTGGGAGAAGGCGGGCACATGGATGGAGTTGAGGAGGGTTCCCCTGCTGCTGAGAGAGGTTGGCACCTACTCCTGAAGTTGACGTATCGACTTCCATGACAAAGGGTTTGTCTGGGTTGGGATAAGTGTTAATTTTGTCAGCCATTTTTAATTTAGTCTTAGTTTTAGTCTTAGTCTTAGTCTTGGTGTCAAATGTACTTTTGAGTTATTATCATATTTAGTCAACCTTGTCGTGTTTTTGTTTAGTCAAGTTTTAGTCTACTAAATGTCTGAGCATTTTAGTCTAGTTTTAGTGCTGTATAATAGTTAAACTGATAATATATATATTAGAGCTGGGCAAGTTAACGCTTTATTATCGCGTTAACGCATTAATTGATTAACGCCGACAATTATTTTATAGCGCGTTAACGCAGTATTTTATTATTATGAAAGTCTGTTGCTCACTATGGGTCACAGGAGGGGTGGGATGTTGATCAGTATTGGCTTGGGATGGGTGTCATCACGTGTCTCAACCAATGAGAGCATTTTGGGGTGGGTCTAAAACTGCAGCAATGCTCACATGAAGCCAAGTAAAAATAACTGCAGACCGGAGATCTCCCAAATGGGGCGTGAACTCCAAAAGTGGGCAGAACCTCCAAAATGGGGCGGGGTCTCCTCGTGCAAAGACTTTCACCATTGGCTCTGGCTCCAGCCAATTGTTATTGACTTACATTTCAAAATAAAATTTTATTTTGCCGCTCAGAAATGTGCACGCAATCACCCGAACTCGCTCATCAAGTGTTGTCCTGCCCCGCACTCTGCTGTGTTGGGTCCCGCGATAGTGCAGGTCTCTACTCGGAAGTTGCCTGTTATGATCGAGGCTCTGGACTCTGAGCATAAATTGTTTTTCTATAACAGACTATAAAATATTTTCTATAAAAACGTTAATGCCCTGGCAGTGGCAAATAGCTTTGGTTTTATATTTAATTTGATTACATTAATGTTATAAGTTGAGATTTACAAGAAATATTTTAACTGCTACTATGTAAAAGGAATACTGCTGTAAAAAAGCACCTTATTTGTTTAAAGTGTTTGCAAACCAAATGTTATTGCACTTTTGTTCATATAGCAGTACTTTTAAATGAAAAAAAGTGCACAATACACTACTTTTGAATTCATTATTGAATTGTGTGCATAACAATGCGATTATTATATAATCGTTGCCCAGCACTAATATATATATATAGATATAGCTCAAAATTATAATAAAAAATATTTTTATTTTTATATTTCAGGTATTGCACTTTCACCAATAAGCACAAATCAATAGAATGTGGACTCATACACATGGTTTATTTTACCTCATCTAGTGAAGCCTATGGATTTATTATAGGCTATTTAATATATAATTGAATAGCAAACACTTAGATATGCACTCTATCTGTCTACATTATGAAAACTGGAAAAAACTAACAAAAATATTTTAACAGTAAAATTCCTAATAATTCCAATAATTCCAAATTGCAATAATGTTTCTCTATTAAAACAACAGTTTTAAGTAAGTGCATTTATTCAGCAACCACAAACGCAAACAATATAGTCGAGATCTCATGACCGAACACAGACTGGCTGAATGACACTTTAATTTAAACTGAACATCTCACATGGAGATCAGCTTACTTGTTTGTCTGTGTTTTCAGATCATCGTGAGCGCTTCCGCAACGAAGTGCGAGATTTGCGGATTTGAACTCTTGATATCTGGCAACCGCACACATGAAAGCTCATGTAGTAGAGGCTTATACAGCAGTCCACAATAACATTTTGTCTCCTTTTTTAGATGAAAATAAAAATAAATGTAGGTATAGTTTTTATTTTTTTTAAATACATTTTAATCTCATCTTTATCATCAACGATATTGCATGTTGATATAGTCACAGTTATTGTTTATTGACCTTATTGTCGTCTTGTCATTGTCTCACCTTAGTCATGGGAAAAAAAGTTTGTCAATAAACATTTTTCGTCATACTTTACGTTAACGGAATTAACACTAGTTGGGATGTACCAGGAGAGGTGCCAATGTAAATGCCTCTTGGAGGGTCTTCATAGCTGTGGTAGCTTCACAGAGACTTGGGCCAGCCCTTAAGGAGGTTGGTGAGAGGAGTTTGATCCCTTGCTGATCGATCTGGTAATCAAGGAATTGAATATATGGTTGATGGAATGTGCACTTCTCTGCCTTGAGGTACAGGTGATGTTTGCGGAGCCTGGTCAGGACCTCAGAGACATGCTGGCGATATTCGGCCTCGGTCCAGGAGTACACAAGGATGTCATCAATGTAGACCAGGACGAACCGATGGAGGTACTCCCGGAACACCTCATTCATGTAACCCTGAAATACAGAGGGGGCGTTGACCAGTCCATAGGGACAAGATATTCAGAGTGTCCTGTTGGTGTCATGAAGGCTGTCTTCCACTCATCCCCCTCACGTATCCAGATGAGGTTAGAAGCACTCCTGAGGTCCAACTTGGTGAAGATCCTGGCTCCGCGACGTTGTTCCAGGGCTGCTGGGATGAGGGGAAAAGGATACTGGTACTTGACTGTGATCTTGTTTAATGCCCGGTAATCGATGCAAAGCCACAAGACTCCGTCCTTTTTGGCTACAAAGAAGAAACTCAAAGCAGCAGGGGAAGTGGATGGATGGATGTAACCTTGCTAAAGTGCCTACTCTATATACTCCTCCATGGCCTTCTGTTCGGGGATGGAAAGAGGATATATTTTACCTCGGCACTGGTTCATCGGGTAGGAGGTCGATGGCACAGTCCCATGCATGGTCTATGTGGTGATAATTTGGAGGCTCGTTTCAGGCAGAAAACATCACTGAAGGGGGCATATTATTTGGGTATATTCACAGATGGATTCTCAATAGGACTTTCGATGGAGGTAGTATTCACTGGAATCACTAGAACGATATGCAAGGGTTCGATGGATGGTTCTGGAGTGCTAGGATATTCTGGCTGGTGGAGAGATGGAGCTAGGTTTTGGCATAGGTGTTCCTCCATACATCATCTGACTCAATTTGCCCCTATGATGGAGAGTTGGATGAATCGCTCAAGCCCGATGGTGTCATCATAAGCAGAGAGATGCAGCAGCAGAGAGGGCTCTAGTCCTTGCCGCTAAGTGGTCAAGATGGAGCGCTCGTTTCATCCACTTGACCCAGTGGGGTGCTAGGTTGACCATGGGACTGGCAGTGTAGATCGGGGCCGAAGAAGAGACAGGTGCGGAAACGGGTGCTGGTGTTGTTGTTGTGCTAGTCAGAGCACTGAGAACTCGGCGAAGAGAATCCACCAGCTCCTGGAATGGATCCACCCCTGTCGGGTTTATGATGGTTTGGTCTGGTCTTCTGTCACGGGATACCAGACTCAGAGACACAGATATTGATAAACCCAAACAGGCGTGTTTATTGACAGTTTATGAAATAGACAGTGGCAGGTGAGTAATGGCGGAGATTTAGTCTTTATTATAGTCCTTATGATGATACCAGTTCTGATGATAATTGTCTGTTTTTCCAGGTTGAAGAGCACACATGGATTGACTTGTTGAAGGGAATGGTTTCCAGGAGCTGGTGACAGGTAAGTAGGCAGGTAAGGAGATAGGGGAATGTCTGCAGATGCTGGAGAACATCAAGGAGACGAAGGAATATGTGGAGCATGAATAGCAGGTAAGAGTTCATTCAGAGTCCTTAATCCACAAGGGAGACCAGACACTGTGACAAGAGTATGTGCTCTTATAGGGCCTGTTTAAACCTGGTCATTTCATGCGTTTTCGCTGATCGGATATCTATCTGATCTGTTAAAATGTTTCCATTTACACTTAGCCACGTAAATGTGTCGTCGCAAAACGGATATAAATCCGATCTTCAATTCCCGCTCTATATTGTTATTCTATGTTACCACCCCCTTCATTATAAACAGTATGTGATTAATTATGATGACATCTTGGACCATCAACCCAAGTGTCACTTTTGATTTAGGGTGCTTTCACACATGGCCTGTTGTTTCGGAACCTGGCGCGTTTCCCCCCCTAGCTCGGTTCGTTAAAATTTATCAAAATATTACTGTATTTTACAATATAATAATTTGAATACAATATAGTCATTTGAATTATGTTTCTGTCTGTATTTGACAGCTGTTTGCGCTTTGGTTTTGGCTTTAAGTAACCTTAAAGAAAAATGTATTTTTTTCGAGATACTAGCGTATGGTCAAATAAAACACAAGGGAGCAGCTACTTAACAGTCAATGTTGTCCAAGATAATGAGTATGCGCTCTGTGAGTGTGTGCATGTGAGTTGTCCGTCGACTAATTATCTCTGTGTGCTGGTGGTGAATGAAATTTGACTGCAGACGGCATGGATCTTCTCCCTCCTCTGGCTCTCTTAATGGACTCAATAATGGGATGATATCCTTATCATTCTTGTCTCTGCTCATCTGGAACATCAGGTTAATGACTCTGATTGGGTCGTGGCCAAAGAGATTCACCAAATGGCTTCGGCAGAACTCACTCATACTCAGAGATCTGAAGTTTTTAAGGGTTATGATTTGGATGCAGGATCACCATATTGGCAGCATCTTCAATTGGCTGCCTACTTTTTTTGATGAATTTACATTTAGGTAAAATGACAATCACAAATATATACAGAAAGAACAGAAAACAACTTATGAATATATGCTGTACCATGGAAATAATTTAAGGAAAATAATTAGGAAATGAACGCAAGCGATAAATTAAGAACAATGAATTAATTGATTAAAAATGTAAGTAAGTCAGCTTGGCAATAGATGCCATGAGTCATTAAGTCTATTAAATTTGTACAGTATGCATTTAAAAGGTACACTCTTAATGAAAATGGTTCTAAACAGTACCAGATTAGGGTTTTTAGGCTTGTAACAATAGCAGAAACATTTTTGGTGCTAAATATAACCATTTTTATAAGGCTCTAAAAAGAACCATGCTTTGAAAGTGCTATATAGAACCTTAATAGTGTTATAAAGAACCTTTTTTTTTAAATAAAATTTTACTTTCATTAGTATTATTTTTTATATTATTTATTAATATTGTTTTCACCCCTCTATCTGCCTGATTTGATAATATATTGTAGTCTCTATTAGGGCTTTACAGTTATAAATATTTTTTATTTTTTTATTGACATGAGTAATTGCAACAAAAATGACAGTGCTCTGACAAGTTATAAGTTATGACAGTAACATTGTGAAATATTATTACAATTTAAAAATAACTTTTCTATTTTAATATATTTTAGAATGTAATCTATTCCTCTGATGGTACAGCTGAATTTTCATCAGCCATTGCTCCAGTCTTCAATGCCACATGACTCTTCAGAAATCATTCTAATAAAAGCATTATTTTTTTTCTTTTAAAAACAAATATGTATTTTATTAAGTAGATGCATTAATAAATTATACACGACAAGTGACATTCAACGTGAATAAATACATAAAGACATAAAAAAAACATTAAAAAAGGATACAGTGAAATATCTTCACAATCATGTGAAGTCTTTATGTCCATCATTGTAATTGAGTCGCAGTTTCTCTCTGCAGATGATGAGGTTGTAGGATGTGACAGCATCTGGGTAGAAATACACTGAGTTTAGAGTTACAATGTGTCTCTTTCATTTAAACAGCCTGAGGGGGACTGACTTCATACATTCACTACAAATCACCTTGACACCAGTTGCCATTGTAAAATCTCTTAAAAAATCTTACTCTAAGAAAAAGTTCGACATCATTTGTTTGAAGAGTGAGATAAAGCGAGCACCACCAGCTCGTTTGGGGGACATAATGAGTGTTTGTAAAAATAAAAAATAAAAAAATGATGGCTCAATCCGCAACAGCACTTTTGTGCAAGGTGAAATGTATTTACAGTGCCAACCCTGTTGAAAAAAACAGCATATGCTGGTTAGGTATGTTTTGACGCTGGGATGCTGGTTTAAGCTGGTCCGTTGCTGGTTTATGCTGGTCCTTTGCTGGTTTAAGCTGGTCCTTTGCTGGTTTATGCTGGTCCTTTGCTGGTTTATGCTGGTCCTTTTGCTGGTTTATGCTGGTCCTTTGCCAGCACATGACCAGCATAAACCAGCAAAGGACCAGCATAAAGGACCAGCTTAAACCAGCATCCCAGCGTCAAAACATACCTAACCAGCATATGCTGTTTTTTTCAACAGGGAAAACAGACAGTCCAACAGTGAACTATCTACAAGTGCACAACAAAAAGAAAATCTAAAGTAGCCTACCAAAGAAACAACAAACAGGACAAATAAACAGAGAAAAATCCAAAACACTAGGTTATTGGAACTTAAGAGTTAGATGTTTTATCCACTGCAATTTGACATTCTCCACAATGTTTATGGGTGGCTTAAGTGTCCAAATACTTTTCAGAGTATAACATCAATTTATTCGTAAAATAAAGTCAACAAATAGCCTACCACTAGATGTCACCAGAGTACTGATATCTGGTTGAGAGCTCTTTATTTTGTAATGAGGAGCGATTGGGTTTGTTTCTAGTTTCTTGTTCATTAAATAATCTGCTATAAATTTAAACCGAGTCAAATTTTCAAAGCTATATTTGCATTTTCTGTTCATTCATGGTGTAGTCGTAGAATGTGAAAAATGATAATACTAAATTGTATAAAATTCAAAAACGTGTTTGCTAATGTAGCCTAATCAGCGTTATACTTGCATTAAATAATCTGATATAAGGTTACCCGGAGCCAAATATAGGTAAAGCTATTTGCATATTCCTTCAAAGTCAAGTCATAAACTGTGAAAAATAATACTACTAAATTGTATAAAATCCAAAAATGTGTTTGCTTATGTGATTTTCGTAGTTTATTGTTCGATTTTCCCATGCATAAATACAAGGAAATTAATGTTCACGTCCTCACAGGAACTCAAAATAACTGCGTGGGATGAAGCGATATACAGAAGTGGCTTTCAATCTCTTCACTCTCATCAATTGCAATTTCGCTGAAACTGTATTGAAACTGTTTGAGTAAATGTGGGCGTTCAACTCAAATGACATTCACTTATTTTCATTCCCCTACAATCTGACAGAGTGTTCGAATGTAGCAACTCTCCACCATGAAACAGATTTTTCTTATAAGGTGTCTTCAGGCTTTATAAAGGTCAGGGTCCTGTCGGATACTCTACATCTGAGGATGCATTTACTCTTACATTGAGGACGCGAAGAGCAGCGCTCTAGAGATCGGGGGAGGAGTCACAACACGATCACCTAGTAACCAGTAACGTAAACTGACCAGAAGGGTCGTAAATACGAAACCCGATCCGCGAAGTCGGATCTTTTGTGCAGCTGCTTCAACGCTCGCAGACTGAACTTGTCTCGAGATTGAGAAGACAACCCTTGCGAATTTTAAAGGAATAAAGAAAAAGCAATACGCAACATATGGACAACGTGGAAAAGCGTCGATGCGCGCGGCTGGTATTAAGAGACAGGAGTTCATAAATAGACAACGGAAGCTTCCTCGAGCCACTGGATAAACCCGAAATTTCACACATTTTTATTTGGTAGGTTTTGGCGTTTGCATGTTATCATTTGATATACTCATTTTCATATTTGCAATGTTTTCTACCGTGAAATTTTTATGAACTTAAGAACTTCTGCATCGAGACGGCGAAAGTAACTCCAGTTTATTGCTGTTCTAGTAAAGCGAATGAATCGAGAAAGTTTTCTCTTTTTGACTGGAGATAATGGATCACAAATTGCTCAAGCATGTTTATTATTATTATTAGTAGTAGTAGTATTACAATGAATATTCAGATATATAGTGTTATTCTTATAGACCACCAGCGGCGAAAAATGATTAGATAAACAACATACTTTTTGTTAACTGGTTTTGTGTTTTTGTACCTTAAAGTACATCACATACACACGTTTGTCGTTAATTTGCGCTAACAAACAAAGTCAGAAAAAGTACTTTACTTTGTCTCGTTCCTCTTTTTTACCTGCTGTTATGCTTTAGTTTGTAAGCAATATGTGTCTTCACAGACCTCACGCGATTAAAGCGTGCGCGTCCCTGATTGACGTAGCGAGTTGATTGTTGGCTTCAGCGGTCAGAGTTTGAGCGGTCAAGCTGGTCATTATGTTCTTTTGTATTACGTTCAGACGTCTCAAGTGAGGATCATGGTAATATCTAACGTTACAAAGTTAATAACTGAGCTACACCGCACGAAAATACTCGGGTGGTTGAAGCGGAGCTTTCAAACAAAGCGCAAGTCAAGTTTCTCTGATGAGCTGTTTCGCGTTCTGATAAGTTCTGGAAGCCTGTATAGCTGAGTAAGAAAACATAATTTGTTATATTACCAAACAGGCACTACAGAAGTGGATGACACATCAGATGTGTGGTCCAGGTTTTTCCTGTTTTTTTTAGGACAGAGTTTTGTTAAAGAGATAAAAATAATAATAAAAAATTCTACTTACCATGTTGTTTTAAGCCTGTCTCTCTTTCATCTCTGGAACAAAGAAGGATATGTTTGTCTTTCATAGAGTTATAGTAGGCTAACTAGTATTCCATATGTGGACGGTGACTGCATCTTTTTAATAAATAGCTTAATTTTAGTTTGTCTTTCACAAAAATCTACCCTATTCCTTTAGAATACTAGCAATACGGTGCATGATCCGAATAGACAACTTTCATTATGCTTTTACTGTGTTGTTTTGTCTTTTTGTCTTGATAACCCTTGGTGATTCCTATCTATTTTCATTGCATAGAGGTGAGCAGTATTAATATTTGTCACAACTTTTGTGTGTTAGACAGAAATTGTATACCTTATGAGTTTGGACTGACATGAGGCTTTCTAAATGGTGACAGAGCTTTATTTATTTTTTATTTTTTATTTTGGTGAACTGTCCCTTTAAGTGTGGTTCATGTAGGTCATCACCACAATTGCTTTCACACAGTACAGCCATCAGTCATAACAGTGTAAAGTGCAAGCTGACATCTGCCCCCCTCACATTTGCGGTTGGTTCCTGTTCTGTGTGGCATCGTACACGCACAGCATGGATAATTTATAGCTCTTTATCTGGTTGGGTTAGTGACTGTTGTACTCACAGCATAACGGCACAGCCATGTCGTGTGATCAAACATTATTGACTTGAACAGTCAATAACTGTGACAACTGTGGTTTTTCATTCTCAGTACCACAGAGAAATGCTACTTAAAGCAGCATGCAACACAATGAATGGCCCAGCACACATCGTTTAAGCATTTATAGAGAAGAGAGCTGCTCTTTTGAGGACATTAACGTTTAATTTACACCTACTTATGTCTTCAGATCGAGGTTATGTTGGACCCTTTTACATTTTGAATTAGTCAGGGTTGACTTATTTTAGTACTGAAGTGAGTTAGATGCTTTTGACACATTTTAGCAAGTATAAAAAGCGTTGGTTCTTGTGTTTTCTTATGACTTTTTGGAGTCCTGTCAATTGAAATTTACCAATTTGGTGAGAGAGTAGAGAAAAGTTTGCATAGTGTGATGGGGCTCATTGGAATTCTCAAACATCATTGTTTAAATTCATTTGTGAGGGTAAATGTTGAAAATTTTTAACTAGAAACTGGATTTGTTTCAGTGTTGGAGCCCAGGTTTATTGTGAAGCTTTGAAACTGGTGTTGATGAATCATCTTGAAAGCCGTCACCATCTGCCAGACGTTTTCCAGGTCTGTTTACCCCTCGTTCGTGTGCCTTATCCCTTCAGCAGAAATGTTGCACTTCATACAAAGGCTTAAAAGTTGTGAGCAGCGAGAGCATTGTGTCTTTTTCTGTATGCAAAACATGTCTGGCGAGAAGACTGTTTAGTTATCTGAGCTCTCTCTCCATGATGAGGTGTGTTTTTTTTGGACCTTTCCCCTGCTCGTAAAGTGCTGAGGGAGATGCAGAAAATCACATCAGCCTCAAAAATTCCCATGAAAAACCATCAGCATACAACGTGACGTTTTCATGCTAATAATTTGGCTGCATAATTGTGGAAGTTTATTGATTTCCACTACTATTGCTTTTTAAAGCCATTTTTACCATTTTTTTCCATTTTGCTGATTGTCTCAATTTTTTTTCTTTTTTTTTTGTATATTCATTATTAAAAAATACAAAAATATCCAAAATATAATATTTTGTAATGTGGCAAGACTTCCTGCAGATTACAGTAATTATGTCAGTTATCAAAGCTGCCATAAGCATTGGGATTTTAATACAGCGTTTCCATTTATTTCAAAATAATCAGATAAAATAAAATAATCAGTATTTATTAACCTTTGGGTAAAAAAAAAAAAAAAATCACTGAGTCATATCTAGTTTGACTCGGACACATTTGCGTAGCCCGATCATGTCTGGATTATCTGCTGCACCTGCAAATTGACTGTACTATTCTTCTCATTGTACACCCCCCTATCTCCCCGCCGCCGCTTGCTCACTCGCTTTTTTAATGTTATTTAAATTTTTTTTAAAAGAGTATTTTAGTAAATTTCACTGAAGCCACTTATTGTAATATATGCTGTGTGTCGGATTGTTTAATTGAATTCAAAATTATTATTTTTTTTTAGGGATGCACCGATACCACTTTTTCCAGTACTCGCCTGATATCGATACTTTTATTTTTGGTACTTGCCGATACCGAGTACCGATACCGATATTTTTATTGCATTTATACATTTTTTAAATTTTGGGTACAGAAACCAAAGGAGTATGTATAATGTTAGTTGGTTAACTTTATTTATCAAATAGATACAGTCAAACCAAAATTTATTCAGACACCTTCAACATTTCTCACATTATCACAGTTTACTCGCTATAGTTTAGAAAATGGTAATAAAATATGACAAGAACTCAGAGTTACACTGTGTCAGAACAAATTCACTGTTCTCCTCCACTTAAGACATAAACTGTGTTTAAGTAAATACTCTCCAAGCCGGCCATTTTGACATATTTTTGTGTGTATTTGATCGATTGGACATGCGCCCGAAGCTCAAAGTGTAATTTGTTTGTCCGTTTTGGAGCGTGCCGCGCTCACACATTTCAGCCTGAGGAACAGTGTCTCTTGTGCGGATTGTGCTTTCAACGTTTTATTATCAAACATGTCCCGCAATTTAGCAACAGTGTAAGACGGCCTTTTTTCAACAATCACCGATTGTGCTGATTCTGACTTTAAGTTTGGGTTTTAGGGAGGAATGAATGCGCACCGCTGTGAAGGGGAAAAAAGTTGCGCTAGAAGAAATGCGGCTATGATCCTTAAAAGCCAAAATCGAAATAAAAAAAATTCATTAGCTTAATAAAACAGCCACAGGCCTAAAGTGTAAGCAGACGTTTGAATGTTTAGTTCTCTCCTCTATCATAATTAAGCAGGGCTTTCATGTTGCGCGTGCTGAAGCTCCTCCGCGTGGGCGCGATCTCGCTTCTGAATTGTGAATAGCAAAAATGCATCATAGACAAATGTTTGAAAAACAGCTGGCGACTCTGGTGAGATAGAATTTGCAAGATAATGTATATATAGCAAAAATAAATGTTTGTGTGTTTTCTTAATTTCTCTGGTACCGATAGCAGAACCGTTAACGTCAGAGCTTATCGATACTCTGGTCTTTCATAATTTAGCCCCGGGACCGATTAAATACCGGGTTTCGGTACTCTATCGGTAGGATAGGGGTGGGCGATATGAGCTAAAATTCATATCATGATATTTTACACTGTCCAGGCGATATCGATATTATATTGCGATATGAGAAAAAAAAATTACAGGCAAAATATTTTAACCTTATATAACTAGAAAAAGTGAGGGATTGGACATAGACCTGAAAAGTCTTTTTTTATTGTATCATTGTTTTTCTCAAAAAGTGCAAACATGCAACATGAGGTAGGCCTGTATGAATTAAATTAAATTAAAACTGTCCAGGCGATATCGATATTATATTGCGATATGAGAAAAAAAAATTACAGGCAAAATATTTTAACCTTATATAACTAGAAAAAGTGAGGGATTGGACATAGACCTGAAAAGTCTTTTTTTATTGTATCATTGTTTTTCTCAAAAAGTGCAAACATGCAACATGAGGTATGCCTGTATGAATTAAATTAAATTAAATATTGTGTGTTTGAGTAGGCCATTGGTTCCCAAACTTTTTCTGCCGGGCCCGTTTTGTAGAGGAAAAATATTTTCAAGGACCCCCACCCTCTCTTTTTTTTTGGAAAGACTTTTATGCTCACCAAGGCTACATTTATTTATTAAAAATACAGTAAACACTGTAATATTGTGAAATATTGTCCATTTAAATTATCTATTTGAATGTTTTAACATATAGACCTCTGTATTTCTGTGATGCGCAGCTGTATTTTCAGCATCATTACTCCAGTCTTCAGTGTCATATGACCCTTCAGAAATCATTCTAATATGCTGCTT
>NW_015627226.1:1467447-1472348 GCF_001515625.1 Sinocyclocheilus rhinocerous
AAATTTAGAAATAATTTTCCTTCATTTAAGTAGTGTGAGAGCGCAACGATGCTCTAAATGTGTTGTCATAGCAACGTGATACTTCCTGTTTCCTTTTCCGCCTGTCCTATGAAGGCTGTCTCGTTTAATTCTAGGTTGAGGACACTTCGTATATGCATCCTACAGAGGATTCGACCTCCGGAGGGCGCAGCCTTCTAAATGAGACACAGCTTCTGTTGCTTTTTATTCTTGGTGCAGTTCGCTTTCACACGGCCAAGTTTGTAAACGGACCAACTTTGTTAATACAAGTCGCGCGCGAGCAAACTGTTGTCTCATTGGTCAAAGTTCCACGGTTTATTTTCCGGGACACAACAAAGCTAATGCTTTTCACGGAGCTTACGTAATTACCCATTATACATTGCGATTAGGTTTGGGTATCGAAAACCGGTTCCATTTTAGAACCGGTTCCAAATGTCCAAGAACCGGGTATTCGATAAGACGCATACGTCAGTATATCATCATAAACACAGCCCTTTTTGTCTTACGCGAACGTAAACAGATGAGAAAGAAAACACACGTACAGTATTTTTAGATCTGCGTGCGTTCCGTGTTAAAGAGACAGCAGCCTAATAAACGCGCTGCCTGTCATTAACGAGAGCAGCCGGCATAACTCAGTTATGTATCTAACATGCTGCTTACTTCATAAATGCATCTCTTGTGTAATTTTGTCTTTGTCTAAGCCGTCTGCTGAAGTTAATGGCTTTGAAACATCCATCACTGGATTTGAAGCATGAATAAGTCACATTAAACACTGTTATAGAGTGAGCATTGACATTTAAATATTTTAACAACTCCCACTTCCTGTTGCCGTCCTCACTAGGCTGAGGTTTGGCTATATTATGTTACCACATACAAACTGACACAATACTAACATGAAGATTGATTGTTCATCTATTTTCCCCATTATTTTTTTATTTTTTTATTTTTTATTTTGGTACAATCTGCTCTCTTAAAGGGATAGTTCACTGAAAAATGGAAATTGTCGCTGCAAACAGAGAGCTGTACATCTCATTTATGTTCGCCTTCAGCGTTCTTTAGAGCATTTGCAGTACATTCGTAAGACAGACGTAAGTGTTGTTATGTACCGAAGCTTTGTAAACAAAACGAACAGTTCAAAAAACGTAAATATATAAAAGTGCAGAGAGCAATGTTGTGCATTTTCCGCCTTCTCCTGCACCGTCGTTACTAAGCAACGGGGTAAACAGCTGCTGGCTTGATGATGCAAACGAACCGCGGTTCGGACCCAAATAAAATAATTGTGTAGTACGGCGTTGCACCTTTACAGTCTATGCGTTGCACAAAGAGGACAAAAACGTTCATCCTTGACTCGTTATCGTCATTTGTGTTAAAATTTGCAAAGCGTACCAAATTGAACAAAATTATATAAATGCTAAATTTGAATTCATGAATATATAACGGTATCCACGATATAGCAAAATCCATATCATGGAACAACATAATACCGGTACTCACTTTCATACCAGTATAGCGCCCACCCCTACTGTAGGATTTTACATTATTACCATAGTTGAAATATTTTCTCATTGTTGAAAATATTTTAAAAGATCACACAGGTGTGATTTGCTGGTTCCTTTTATGCATTAATTTAACTGAATTTATTAAAAAAGATCAGTGATGCTAAATGCACTCACTTGTATACTAAGCAGTGATTTTATTGGTTATGCTGTATCTTTTATGAGGTTAAAGATGATGAACAAAACCATGCCTAAATTTGAAGCCTTATCCCACATTCATCTGGAAAGATTCTTCTCTTTGAGCAACAGTCTCTGCTTTACATCAATGAAATTTTTCAGCCTCTTATCAACTCTTATTAATTATATATTTTTGTATTATTAATGTTTGTGTGAACTATTCTAATTGGCTAACCAATTTGAATATATTCTAACATGCTGCTTACTTCATAAATGCATCTCTTGTGTAATTCTGTCTTTGTCTAAGCCGTCTGCTGAAGTTAAATGCTTTGAAACATTCATCACTGGATTTGAAGCATTAAGTCACATTAAACACTGTTATAGAGTGAGCATTGACATTTAAATATTTTAACAACTCCCACTTCCTGTTGCCGTCCTCACTAGGCTGAGGTTTGGCTATATTATGTTACCATATACAAACTGACACAATACTAACATGAAGATTGATTGTTCATCTATTTTCCCCATTATTTATTTATTTATTTATTTTTTATTTTGGTACAATCTGTTCTCTTAAAGGGATAGTTCACTGAACAATGGAAATTGTCTACATTTACTCGCCATCATGATGTTCAAACCTGTTTTTTTTGTTTTGTTTTTTTTTGGTTTGGTTGGTTTGTGTTCTTCAAAATATCTTCTTTTGTGTTCCAAGGAAGAATGAACATTATAAAGGTTTGGAAAACATGAGGGTGAGTAAATGATGACATTAATTAAATTTTGGGGTGAACTATCCATGCAGATACCTCTGAAATGCCAACTGTGTGAAAGAAGCTTATTGATAATGTCATTATTACACTTGCAAATTCATTGTATGGTTTTATTAATCTGATTTCCTTTATCTGTTTCAGGTAGAGGGATTCCTGATGTGGCAGCTTAATGCCAACTCGACGTAAAGCCAGAAAGCCCTTCTGTAAAACACAAGAAGCAACACTGCTGCCACTATGGAGAACTCTAACTAATGTGAACTTGATGGGGATGATGATATTACACATTGCAATGATGGAACAGCCGCATTGACAAAGATCAACTGCACTCACTCTCAGTGCGCTGCTGCCAGTCAGCATGCTGCGGATACTGTCACTCAAATTTGGCCGCGTCTACCGGTGCGGCAAGTTCCTCTTCATCGTAGCTCTTTTTGTTATCCTGCTGATGAACACTCACAACCTTTTAGCCTCTTTCCAGAGGAACGAGCTCACCGACCGGCGATTCATCGGCCTCAACAAGTGTCCGGCCTGCTTCGGCACTAGCTGGTGCCGCAAGTTCATGAACAGCCAGGTGACCTTCGAGATGTGGGGTCGCCTGCGCTTCCTAGACTTTTTCAATGTAAAGAATGTTTATTTTGCTCAATATGGAGAACCCAGGGAAGGAACGCGCAGGGTCGTGCTCAAACGCCTGGGCTCCAACCAAGAGCTCGCAGAGATCGATCAGAAGATCTGCAAACGGGCCACTGGAAGACCTCGCTGTGATCTCATTCAGGGTATGTACAAAACGGAGTTCGCCCGACTTAACGGGGACGTAAGGCTGCTGACCCCAGAGGTGGTGGAGGGCTGGTCGGATCTGGTGCACTGCCCCTCACAGAGGCTTCTTGACCGTGTGGTCAGGAGGTACGCGGAGACCAAGGACTCTGGCAGCTTCCTGCTGAAGAACCTTAAGGACACGGAACGAATGCAGCTGCTGATGACGTTGGCGTTCAACCCTGAGCCACTTGTGCTGCAGGTATCCACACACTAGCCGATAAAATATCTTCTTTAAATGCATTTTCAAGTTGCTGAACCTTTCTTTTGATGCTGAAGCACTGGGTCTGATGCCCGCTTGGAAGTTAAAGGGATTAACGGTGCATCTTTGCATATTTTAAAGTTCTGCACAAGGCTGTGTAAATAATAGATACTTTGTGTCTGTTGGTGGTCACTTAGAGATGTCTCTGCTTTGGGCAACAGCGTGCTTGTCCTGAAGAATTCCTTCAGACATAAATCATGGGCATTTGTTATTCCATATGCAAAGTTTAAAAACACAGAGGTGGCATATTGTTCCGAAAGTTGTTTTGTCCAAAACATGTTTTTAGTATGATAAACATTTTCCACTTAAGGGCGTGTAATATTGATGAAAAAATATATCTTTATATGTTCTGGGATTTCGTCAATAGTGATAGTTAGATGAAGTCTTGAGTGTTTTTGTACTGGTACCTTGGCTGGTTTAGACCTGTGGTGGACAGCTGGCTTTTGAATATTTTCATATTCTTCAAATTCTCTGTGGTGGTTAGTTCACAGCAGTGACAGAAATTAACTTTTCCAATCAAGAACTTATATTTACGGTGGACCAGTAGTGCACAACACAACAAAATTTAAATGACATAACAAAATTGGCACAACACAACAGAAACAAGCAGAGGGATTTAATGCATGGTCTAATGAAATACAAATTTTGATATCTAATATATTTTTATGAACCCTTGGAAGTTTCTGTGGGGCAGTACATTAAATATCAGGCCATTTCACTGTGCCCTTCTATAATGGAGTGTCTGTTTACACTGTGCAAATAGACTGCCTTGTTGACATATAGGTTACTTACACTAATGCCTGGTTGGGCCACACAAAATTAAAATTGACACCCGCCATGTAACAGCTGTAGTGGCGTAGGGAGTAAGGCATATAGAAGTACCTTTTGATGCAATCGATCCGAGTTCAAATCTGCCTTTTGCCGAACTCACTCTTCTCAATTTTCCTATCGCATATCAGATCAGAAACGCATTTACTTTCAATTAAGAAAATATTTGAAAAGTGGAAATAATGTGCATGACGAGTGTTTGATAATGAAGTATATCGGGGCTATGGGTAGGTGTAACGTTAGCTTTATTGTCCCAATAAGGTGGCATCCATTTAATAATTTTAATACACTCTAAAAAATGCTGCATTAAAAATAAAAATGTCTGGGTTATTTGGCAACCCAGTGCTGGGTAAATATTGAACAAAATGCATGCTGGGTTATTTTGACCCAGCTTGTTGAGATTTATACATTAACCCATTTGTTGTTTTGTTGTTTTACATAGTTTTTTGACAGTGCTGTGTCAGTTAACCTATTGAAGATTTTTTTTTTTCTTCATTTTAAATAATAAAAATGCACTCTAAAATCTGTAAATATATATATATATAT
>NW_015627226.1:1472524-1484015 GCF_001515625.1 Sinocyclocheilus rhinocerous
TATACATACTTCATATACAGTCTTTTACAATCATAAAATCTTCAAAAACATTCTGTAAAGGTTTTAGGACATGACAGGAGCAGCAAGAGTAGCCAATGGGAATCTGGGGGAAGAAAACTGCTATCATTAGGCTGTTCCAGTTCATTAAATGACTTACAATCATGACTTTTCTTATATTCATGTTTGAAAAGTTACATTAAAAACAGATTTACCTTGTGCCATCTTGTCTGTCAGACATTTAAGTTTCAACCCGTCAAACGCATAGCGCAACCTCACCTGTAACAATGGTGCACTAGATCAATAGCGCTCCTGTTGTAGTCAGTGGAGTGCACAGAAACTTTGTTGCATATAACAGCGAAGTTGCGTCGTGTTTCAGCACTGGTCATGCATTCGGTTGGCTGGAGGTGAAACTTCCACGGTGGTGCCGGCGCATTGTTCACTTTTGAGTGTAGATCCCGTGAATGCTGCGTTTGTAGAAGGCTAGCATTACAAGCAGACGTTAGCTTGGACATACATTTAAAAAAATAATAATAATAAAAAATAATTGGAAAAATGTGAGATTACAGATGTTTTATTATTTACACGGTAATAATTTGATAGGATTACAATGTAATACATACCTTAAATTCATTCAGGAATTTTCCCGTCAGTCAAGTTTTCTCTCAGGACAGAAAACACGAAAAAATGACCACTGACAAATGTATCCAGTTTTAACTGGTTTGGCACAGTTTACCCAACATTGGGTTACACTGACCCAGTGCTGGGTAGGTGTGTGAGGAGATTCATAATTTGTATTGACAGTAAAAGTGACCCAGCAGCTGGGTAAAAAAAAATTAAAAATATTAAAAATCACCCAATAAAATGACCCAACAAGCTGAACCCTACGGAGCCCGGGAAGTCACCTGTAGGAGAAAAAAAAACAATCCGTGGCGACGGTTTTGCAATCCGTCCCCTCAGATTGTTTTTTTTTCTCCTACAGGTGACTTCCCGGGCTCCGTAGAACCCAGCATTTGGGTAAAAAAAAAAAATTAAAAATTTTTTAGAGTGCATAAAAACTACCCAGAACCTATAGGTAAAAATGTTAAAAAAATAACCCAATAAAATGACCCAACAGGCTGAATCCAGTATTTTTTTAGAGTGTAAATATAATCATTTGCACTCTACGTTACTATTGTGTCATGTTACTGTACAACAATACTGAGGCGCAAATAGTATCTGCCACACTCTAATAAAATACTGGGTTAAAAACAAAAATTTCTGGGTTATTTGGCAACCCAGAGCTGGGTAAATATTGGACAGAACACATGCTGGGTTATTTTAACCCGGCTTGTTGGGTTTTATACATTAACCCATTTGCTGTTTTTTTGTGTGTTTTTTTTTGACATAGTGCTGGGTTCATGGCCGGACTTACCATTGGGCCTGACTGGGCTGCAGCCCATGGGCCCCGCCTTTGCCCGTTTATGTTTGTTTGATTTGTTTGGTTATATACCAGTCAGAAATTATTAGCCGCATTTCCACTGCACACACAAAGGCTAAACGGCCAGCCGGGGCAGCTTCCAACTACTACCTTTGAGGCCATAATCAAACAACATAAACTGGTAGGCTAGTTATGATTAGTTCACATAGTAGAAGGACACACGTATTGAATCGCGACTGCGCTGATGAATTTGTGATCATATGGCTACTTTAAACAGCTCCATTAAGCCTTTAGCCCAAAAGAGCACATATCAATATCTTTCTAAATAAATTCTCATATGTTCACGCCTCATTTCTTTACAGAGGATGATTCTGTATTATATTAATGTTCCACTAAATTATGCAATCTGTGGAGTTTTGAGCGCTCTCTCCTGTCTCACTGCCATCACACATAATGGGACAGAAATGTCATCAAAATGATAAAAAAAATAAATAAATTGCCATTTAATGATTTTCTGTTTTTATAACACATGCCTATGATATAGGAGTTAGCCTATCACACAAACAAGAGTCCTGTTTTTCTGAATATCTGCGTGATCGTAAATGTACAATAAACAACAAGTTAATGACTAACTTTCTGACACAAAATTCCGTTTTACTCCGTCAAAAAGAAAATAGAACAAACAGCAGAACCGCTGCATCTCCGAGCAACACAGTGTTTAGTTCCTCAGCGTTACACTGACCAGTAAATGACTCAATCAGGCTATAAGTACAGTCATTTGTGAAGTTAAACGAATTGGTTGATTTAAGTTTTAAGACAGTCACTTGCTGCCGCCTACTGCCTGTTGTAGTTTCACATTTAAAAAAGTAGTTTATTATTTCATTTTTGCAATCATTTAATATTTCTACTAGTGTTGTCAAAAGACACGGTACTTCGGTACCAAGTCGGTACTAAAAAAACGAAAATGTTACGGTACCAGGTTTTTTTAAGTACCGGTGGTACAGAGTACCCGGTAAACCCGGTTCTTGATGCGCTATCCAAAAAGTGTGCAGATGCGCTCTCTTCATAAAAGCACTGAGACGTGGCAACATCAAAACGAGGAAACACACCAAACTAACAAAACACTTTAAAGACACCCAGATCAAATGAAAGAGTTCAAGCTGGTAAGTTTCATTTAATTTTTTTATATTTAGATCAGTGTTTCCCATACATTGATTTATTTGTGGCGGAACCGTGGATTTTCACTGGTATTGGTACCGAATACTGAAATTTTGGTACCGTGACAACACTAATTTCTACATTGAAATGTTATATTTAAACTTAACATAATTTATGCAGAATCTTTATATGGATTTTATTGATAGTGATTTGATTTGATTGAATTTGATTGTTAATAGGCAGCATATTTTTATTTAGATTGAATTTGATAAAATTTAAGAATCTGACGTAAGAGGACACATATAGGCTATGACAATAAATTTTTATAATACTAATACATCTATCTTTTTTTGCTCCGTGTAAGTTCAGGGTTTTGATCTCTCAACTGAGAGAACGCATCCTGTTTATCGTATTATAATGACTATTTCATATTACATCTAAACTTTGACTAGGCTAGACATGTTGCATATTAATTGTACTATATATGAACCTCAAAGCATATTTTATTTTTTTGTGTATTTTGTGTTACTCCATAATGATGTTCTAGTAAACCCGGTGCGGGTGTTTTTATATCACTGTATTTCTGAAGGAGACTGTCTAAAGAAAATTATGGATGTCATTTTCATTTCATGTTGCCTGTAATGCCTGAGCAGCGTTTGTGAGCACAGCGCTTATTTGATTACAGCCGTTACTGGGGAAACCTCTATCTCTCCTGCTCTACAAGCGCCTCCTGCTGGCAGAGAATGAATTTGCATATATTTGACGCCACAAATAGAGTGCAAGTCTGTGGGAAACTCCGCTTCTGTTATGAATATTATTCAATATTTTAATTTGAATGTCGGATTGAAATGAACACTGTTATTAGAGTAGTTAATCGTTGGCATAAGCGTGGCTAACGCTAATATAATGAGTATTAGAATGAAGCATATTTAATGCTCCTATAACTTTTATTAGGGTAAAATAAAACAAGAGGACATGATGATATTTACTATTTTTACACACCGGAGGCTTTTAAATGAATTGTGAATCTAAAATATGCATGTTAGAGAATGTACAAATGGTTAACATTGTTTGTGTCATATCAGTCAGAAAAGCAGTTCTGGGCTTTTTTTTTTTTAGCTAACTTAGTTGTTATTCTTGGCTGAATAACTCTAGAAGGTTTTAAAAGCCCTTTAAAATTAAATATGTACACAGTTTGGATTAAATGAAAGTATTATTAATTAGCATGTTTTTGTGTTTTGCATTGGTACCGAGAACCTTAAATGAAAGTATAGTAAATTTTTTTAATTAACATGTTTTTGTGTTTTGCTTTGGTACAGAAATTGGTACCGAGAACCGTGGATTTTCACTGGTATTCGTACCGAATACTGAAATTTTGGTACCGTGACAACACTAATTTCTACATTGAAATGTTATATTTAAACTTAACATAATTTATGCAGAATCTTTATATGGATTTTATTGATAGTGATTTGATTTTATTGAATTTGATTGTTAATAGGCAGCATGTTTTTATTTAGATTGAATTTGATTAAATTTAAGAATCTGACGTAAGAGGACACATATAGGCTATGACAATAAATTTTTATAATACTAATACATCTATCTTTTTTTGCTCCGTGTAAGTTCAGGGTTTTGATCTCTCAACTCAGAGAACGCATCCTGTTTATCGTATTATAATGACTATTTCATATTACATCTAAACTTTGACTAGGCTAGACATGTTGCATATTAATTGTACTATATATGAACCTCAAAGCATATTTTATTTTTTTGTGTATTTTGTGTTACTCCATAATGATGTTCTAGTTGAGGGCATTTGTAGAGTATAGGTAGGGCCCAAACATAACCTCAAGCCCTAAGTCCTGCCCTGGCTGGGTTAGTCAACCTATTGAAGATTTTTTATTTTAAATAATAAAAATGCACTCTAAAATCTGTTTTATATATAGGACAAGAATAGTTAGTATACAATATTTTTTTTCATTCAATGTCATGTCAGTCTTTTACAATCATAAATTCTTCAAAAACATTTAGTAAATGTTTTAGGAGGTGACATGAGCAGCAAGCGCAGCTAATGGGAATTTGTGGGAAGAAAACTGCTTCCAGTAGGCTGTTCCAGTTCATTAAATGACTTATACTCATGTTTGAAAAGTTACATCAAAAACAGCTTTACCTGGTCTGTCAGACATTTAAGTTTCAACCCATCAAAACGCGTAGCGCAACCTCAGCTGCAACAAGTGTTGGGTAAGTAACTTTCAAAAAGTAATTAATTACTAATTACTAATTACATCATCAATATTGTATTTAAATTACTTTTCTAATTACTCTGTCTGAAAAGTAATTTAATTATTCAACAAGTAACTTAATTACTCTAATCGTTAATTACATCTTAAAATCCCTTGATGCATAGACAATAGAAATACAAATATTTAGTCTTTCAATTTGAGTCAAACATGGACTAGTTTAGCCTTTTAGCTTTAAAACAACTGTAATACTTAAACATTTAAATAAAAAAATTTAACCTTATTTGGTTAACAAATAGAATTAGGCTACTTTGCAAAATATCTGAATAACAAAAAAGCTTAAGAAAAGTTAGGCTAAACATTACATGTATCAAGCTGTAAGCATTAAACTGTTCAAAGCAATGAGTGCCATACAGTATTTCATACACACTGACATACTGTACATGTATTGGCAGTCACTGATACTAATTTTGCCTACTCCTAACAAAAAAACAACATGACTTTGTAGTATCATTCATGCACATACACTACCGCTCAAAAGTTTGGGATCAGTAAGACTTATGTTTTTTAAAGAAGTCTCTTATGCTCATCAAGGCTGCATTTATTTGATCAAAAATACAGAAAAAAACAGTAATCTTGCAAAATGTTATTACAATATAAAATAATGGTTTCTATTTTAATATACTTTAAAATGTAATTTATTTATGCGATGCAAAGCTGAATTTCCATCAGCCATTACTCCAGTGTAAAGTGTAAACTTTTTCTGAGGTAAATTCTGTCTTATTCCTCTCAACGCGTCTTTTTTCTGAGGTAAATTCTGTCTTATTCCTCTCAGCGCATCTTCTTCCAGAAACGAAAAGTAGCCGAGATGAACTTGAGGAAAAGTCTCGCTGCTTTGTTTGCTGTGATGTGGGCGTTTACATGCCGCGTGTCTCATGTGGACTATTGTAATATCAAAAGCGAAAGCAGCTCGTGGGCGTGATCTAATTAGAGATAATGAAGTCAGACGGGAAAGACTGGACATTGCGTTGGTTTCATATGGATTACTTTGTCACAGAATATTTGTTTTCGATAAGACTTGCTTCGTTTAAAAGTAGACATGTCAAGCTTTCTATAGATATATCTCTCATGTCTTTGTGTGGAGTATTCGCTGAGTTTCAGTTCATTTTAGTGACGCGTTTCTAAATGAAGATCACAGAGACAAAGGCGGCAGACAGCGCACCCTGTTCGTTTTCTTTATTTTACAAAAGCACACAGTTTTGTTGTTATTATGTGTGTATACAAATAAAAATAGACCATTTACAGATTCGATTGATGTATTGCTCTTATCTGTACGATCAAAACTGACGGAGTAATTTAAGTTCCTTCAAAAACAAAGCAACAAAACGCGCCGGCGCGTTTGTCGACCCCAGAGGGTTAAAAAATCTAAAGACACAAGAGTCACCTAAGAGGGGAATTCCTCCCATTTTCAAAAATGAAATTCAAGTCCTGAATGAATGTCTGTAAAAATTCTTATTGGATTGATAAAATAGATGGCTTCAAAAAGATTGGTATCGGTGATCGTATCGGCAGCTACTGCTTCCTGTGATCGACGATCGGTGATCGGCTCCAAAAATCCTGATCGGAGCACCCTTATTAGAAATTTTTGTTGACAAAAGCAAACATTTTTAAAATGTAATTGTTAACTTATCCTTTATTGAAATGTTTTATTAAATCAATGTGACATTTGTAACCTTGTTGATTTCTGGGGAAAACAGCACTCTTGCTTTGTCATTTGGTGTAAATCTAAGGCAAAACTCAGGGGGGAATGGCCCTGTATATCTTGAAGTTTGGGGGCATTAAGTAGAGATGAAATGGTATGAAAATGTAATATAATTATAGTGACCAAAATGATCACTGTTATCGTTATTATTACAGTATTGTTAAAAATGTGCTGGAAATGTTCAACAAGTACTGATACACACCCTGAAATCATTTCACCATGTTATAATTGCAATATTATCGTAGACTATTTACACCACATACCCCTATTTTTTTCTTGTGTATTCATTCACACCAATAAGAGTCCTTGACAGCTTTCTTTTTTGCACCCTTCAGCCTGGCATTGATTTTTAGACCCTGCTAATCTATTCCAATTTCTTTTGCGATTGACACAGCTTGTCGAAGGCCTGGGCAAACAAAAGGACATCTCTGTGTGAGCAGCCAATATCCGTTCTCACCTCCCATCATTCACTCCATCTGCCACACCTCAAGCATTCTAGGTGATAAAGGCAATCTGATCTCTCTCCGGAGAGCGAGCTGCTCGATTTGATTAGCAACATACAGTTTAGCCCCCTTTTGCCCTGCAACCTCTGCAGCGGTTCGGTCAACATAATGAAATGTCATTAGTTTGCTGTGGATGCTGCTAATGAATTGGCTCCTAATTCATAGAAGCGATTAAGTGTGATCTTCACCCACGTTCACTTCACCATGTTAAAGCTAACAGATGTTTGTCCCCTTAGAATGCTCTAAATGATTCATCCCACTTCCTGAAGCTAAGAAAAGCCGTTTTTTCTAGTTTGCCAGAAGTTGTATCAACCTTTTGCAGCTTCATAAGGCTGGCAAAATCTGCTTTCCAATTTTTGGACTGTGTTGGAAACCTGAGGCAGCTGCCTTGCTGTCAATCAACGTGTACGACGATGCTTCCAAAGCACTATAATGTGATGTTTGATAAGGCTGCACAAAATGGAAGAAAAATGTGATCAATTATTAAATGATGGAAATTGTGATATGATCGTCTTAAAAGTATGTTAAATCAATTTAAATGAAATTTAAAATCACGACGTAATGAAAGTAAAAGGAATTATGATTTGTTTACTATAAGATCAATAACATCCTTTTAGAAATTGTGGGGGCATTTACACAACACCAAAAATGGAAGACTTTTTATGCATTTTAGTGGTTCATTTACACGACAACTGCGTTTTGGGGGCCTGAAAACACAAACTTTTGAAAGCTGCTTTCAAAGTGCATGTTGTTGAAAATGATGCAATTGGTTGTCTCCGTGTAAACTACAAATCGCAAATTTGTGAAAACAGTGCCATCATACACATGCGTATGTGTATGCATGAGTACCTAATTTTCTGTTTTTAGTACATTGTTGTTGTGTAAACATGGATTTCTATTTCATATTGACTTCAAATACAAACATTTGCTTGCCATTTCTGTTCTCCAATGTTTGCATCACCATAAACATAACTTTTTGAAATGTTAAAATCATTCAGGTTATTACAAACTCTTGTGCCATGCATATCACAATTGAACATTTCTGTTATCCAATAATTTCAATATATTTTGCATCCCCAAGC
Organism: Sinocyclocheilus rhinocerous; assembly: GCF_001515625.1. Classification (NCBI taxonomy): domain Eukaryota; kingdom Metazoa; phylum Chordata; class Actinopteri; order Cypriniformes; family Cyprinidae; genus Sinocyclocheilus; species Sinocyclocheilus rhinocerous. The sequence goes on from NW_015627226.1 coordinate 1,480,690, forward strand.
ATTTGACTTATTTTTCAGTAGAATCACAAATTAAAAAAAATAAATAAAAATAACATTTATATTTACTAATTTCAAATATATGAGTTTCCTAAATTCCACCCATCATTGAACTGGATGATGGAAGGCAACTTGGTAGACAGGTTTCTAAACCAACATTATGCTTTATTGGCTTTCTTCCTCCATATTCTGTTTTTTTTTTTTTTTTTACCTTAAAGGAGACACTATAAGGTCTCTTGTGGTGGATATATGGATTTCTATATGTTGAAAAGTCAAATTTAGATTCTGTCATATATGGCTGTTTTCCGTTTGCCCTGCAGGATGGATCTGGAGTCACTCTAGTTTGGATTTTTGTGGTCTGTGAATGTTTAAGTCTGAGTAACAAACAAAGAATGGACTAATTTGTTGTTGATGGGAGTGCTGCACTCAAGAGTTCAAGAATTCAGATGTCCCTTCCTGTAGGTGTTTTTTTTTTTTTAAAGTTTTGTCCACTGGCAATTTTACTACTATTTATAGACGTAAAGGCCTGAAACACAGTTTGTTCCCCTTAGTCTGGTATTGTGTCAGATTGTTGTGAAATATGTGTCCTCTGGGAAAAAAAGCTGCTGCGCTTGACTTTGTGCTTGCATTACTCGTGCCTCCTTCCTTCCATTGAGAACGGAGGCCCATCTGCTCGGCGAAGCTGAGAATAGCACAGGCAGAGCCCTGAGGGTCATGTCCATCACGGCATTAATGCCCAGTGTGCGTGGTGTGCGCCTCCTCTCCCTTCACCTGCCAGTGAGGTTATTATGAGGTTGCCATGCCCGAAGCACCTTTCTAAACAGTCCCAGAGCTGACAGGAGTCGACTGCTGTTTGTGTGTAAGGCGTTCACAAACAAGACTGAGCACAGCAAGGTTGTTATCAAGGACATGCCTATTATTTAGTGCTTGTAAACTGTTGAACTCTCCTTCCGTTGAAGAACTTCTGCTGCTGAGAAACCCGGAAATGTGAAAAAGGTCCATACAGTTATTAAAATGTGAAATATAACTAAATATTCCAGTGTTGGCAAAGCTGAAAATGATTTTTTTTTTCAGCAGCCATTACTCCTGTCTCCAGTGACACAATCCATTGGAAATTATTCTAATACGCTGATTTGGTGCTCAATCAATCAATCAATCAGTAAAGAAATCAAGAAATAAATAAATAAAATAAAATAAAATAAAATTTCTTTGAAAACGTTGTACTGCTAAATATTATTATTTTGTGGAAAGTATGATACATTTTTCATTTTCAGGATTCTTTTATGAATAGAAAGTTCGAAATAACTGCATTTATTTGAAATAGAATTATTTTGCAACATTAAAAAAAAAGGCTTTACTGTCACTTTGTCATTGATCAATTTAATGAAATACTGACAATTAAAATTACAAAAAGAGCAGCTGGATTTGAAATTTGGCATTTTAATTGAACTATGCAAATATAAATAAAGACACCAAACAAATGAGTAAATGTGATAAAGGCATTAAACATTAATTAATCCTACACATTCACGTTGACAGCTCTTTAAAAAAGAAAAAAAAAAAAAACTTTTTCCAGTCTTAATTATAACTTTTTTTTTTGCTGACAGCTCCCTTCTATCTGTATCCTTCTGTCTTTTCTTCCTCTGTAGCTGCAGCTGACAGGTATATTGCATCATGGATTGTATTGGTGTGAATTTGCTTTTTGTTCATCCTAGTGTGAATTCTGTTAAGTAATAAAGTCTGTGGGGCAAGACATTCTGGAGGAGTTAAAAGCAGAAATATGCTGCCTTTCGAAAAATTTTCTGTTAAAGTGCATATATTAATTCTTCCGTACATAAATGTGCTACCTGAGCTTTAAAATTGTCTACATAGTATTTTCAGCACTAGACAGATGATTATACATTACCATCATAGTTCCTGTGGATGACTTTTTCTCAGTCTCTTTCTGTATTTTACGAAAGTTACAGAGTTTTGCACATACAAGGTTCATGATTTTATCACACTAGTCTTACGTTTATTATGTGTAATGATTGCATCTTGTTTAGTTGAGGTTGAGAATGGAATCTGAAAAATAAAATTGCAGGTTGGTTTTAAACCACCATTACCCAAGTGAGCATCAGTATGCTGTATTACGGCTCCAACATACCCATATTTTTTAAATAGCACTGCTGTATTCTTTTACAGTTTGTCACTTGGAGCACAGCCATCTGTGCAGAGTTGATATTCCCTCCTCACACTTCAGCGCCAGTTTGACAGACTCTATAATTGCAGAGAGTGTGAGCAAACTGTAGACTTGGGAGCTTAGCAACCCAAATGGAAGTTGCCGTTCTTTATTAGTTGTCAATCAGATGTGTTTGTATTTAAAGAAACTTTACTGCAGATATTACAGGAACAGTCTTTCTTAAGCTACCAAGTCTTTTGGTGATCCACACTAACTCTCAGTTTCTGGAATTGGCCCTGTCAAGGTTGGAAGCAGGCTGGGTTTCATGACCAGATCTCATTAAGCTGCCTCTACACTAACTAGGGTTGGATTGATACCAACGTTTTAGCATCAGCACAATGCCAGACCCTTTGTATTGATACTAAATTGGTACCTCAATATTAGGGGTGGGCGATCTAAAGGTTTTATATAGTGATTGAGCTTGAGGATGTCTACGATCTACTTTTCAAGCTAAACAGTCCCAGAGCTGACAGGAGTCGACTGCTGTTTGTGTGTAAGGCGTTCACAAACAAGACTGAGCACAGCAAGGTTGTTATCAAGGACATGCCTATTATTTAGTGCTTGTAAACTGTTGAACTCTCCTTCCGTTGAAGAAATTTGTCCAGATAGCACCTGTAGTGCTCTTAAAAGTGTGTTTGAAGCGATTCCCGGAGTGAGTTTTAATCTGGGTTCCCTCGGGTTTTGAAAGTATAATGCCTTATAAGTCTCATGTTCACCAAGGCTGCATTTATTTGATCAAAAATACAGGAAATCCAATGGACCCTTTTCACAAGACTGTTATGACACGACGGTCATCAGCATCATAAATCCTCCAAAAGTTTTTGTATTTTCATTTTTTTTTTATGTATGTTCATTTATAACACTAGACTTTGTATTATATTACCTTTGCATCAAATTACAAAAAAACTAGTTAACACTAATGCCAGGGTGTTTCTAATATAGCGTCTATGGGAGTGACTATAAATTTGACATCGTTGTCTTTACTGACTGCCGTTAATCAGTCTCTCTCTCTTTTGTTTTTCTTTTTTCCTTTTTTTGAAAGTCATGAAAAAACTATCATCGAGTTTTTCTTTTGCTATTTGAGCAAATGTGAATGTAAAATATATAT
>NW_015627226.1:1484215-1543390 GCF_001515625.1 Sinocyclocheilus rhinocerous
AAAAAAAAAAAACTTTTTCCAGTCTTAATTATAACTTTTTTTTTTGCTGACAGCTCCCTTCTATCTGTATCCTTCTGTCTTTTCTTCCTCTGTAGCTGCAGCTGACAGGTATATTGCATCATGGATTGTATTGGTGTGAATTTGCTTTTTGTTCATCCTAGTGTGAATTCTGTTAAGTAATAAAGTCTGTGGGGCAAGACATTCTGGAGGAGTTAAAAGCAGAAATATGCTGCCTTTCGAAAAATTTTCTGTTAAAGTGCATATATTAATTCTTCCGTACATAAATGTGCTACCTGAGCTTTAAAATTGTCTACATAGTATTTTCAGCACTAGACAGATGATTATACATTACCATCATAGTTCCTGTGGATGACTTTTTCTCAGTCTCTTTCTGTATTTTACGAAAGTTACAGAGTTTTGCACATACAAGGTTCATGATTTTATCACACTAGTCTTACGTTTATTATGTGTAATGATTGCATCTTGTTTAGTTGAGGTTGAGAATGGAATCTGAAAAATAAAATTGCAGGTTGGTTTTAAACCACCATTACCCAAGTGAGCATCAGTATGCTGTATTACGGCTCCAACATACCCATATTTTTTAAATAGCACTGCTGTATTCTTTTACAGTTTGTCACTTGGAGCACAGCCATCTGTGCAGAGTTGATATTCCCTCCTCACACTTCAGCGCCAGTTTGACAGACTCTATAATTGCAGAGAGTGTGAGCAAACTGTAGACTTGGGAGCTTAGCAACCCAAATGGAAGTTGCCGTTCTTTATTAGTTGTCAATCAGATGTGTTTGTATTTAAAGAAACTTTACTGCAGATATTACAGGAACAGTCTTTCTTAAGCTACCAAGTCTTTTGGTGATCCACACTAACTCTCAGTTTCTGGAATTGGCCCTGTCAAGGTTGGAAGCAGGCTGGGTTTCATGACCAGATCTCATTAAGCTGCCTCTACACTAACTAGGGTTGGATTGATACCAACGTTTTAGCATCAGCACAATGCCAGACCCTTTGTATTGATACTAAATTGGTACCTCAATATTAGGGGTGGGCGATCTAAAGGTTTTATATAGTGATTGAGCTTGAGGATGTCTACGATCTACTTTTCAAGCGAATCGTAGAGATACTGTCTTTTATGTTCTCATAGTGCTGGGCGGTATACCGGTTCATACCGAATACCGGTTTTTATTTTTGTTATGATATGAATTTTGAAAATACCGCAATACCGGTATATGTCACTTAAACAACGTTCGGAACGCGACACTGTTTGAAAGGGGTGTTGCACTGTGGTGAGGGAACAGCTGTATGTGTTACTAAGCGTGAAAGTTCCGAAACTGAAGCTGTAGAACTAATAGAACGTGACGACACAGAAGAACTCATCCACAATATCCACATTGACCGCCACAAATATCCACCGCCCCCTGCCATCAGCTCCTGCGTCTCACACACACGAGCACGACTTTAGCACTAGATTTTGCAACTTTCAGACCCTTTTAGCGGATTTTTTCCATAGAATATTCATACTGACAAACCTAGCGACTTTTTTTGGATAAACCTTAGCTATGGTTCAGTTGGAAGATTTCGCCAGTGCTGTCCCGCGAACGTGAGGTCTGACTTTCCCGGAGAAGTGTCACCTCTCTCGGCGTCTGTTCTGTGCAGTGAGCGGCAGAGAAGCAGCGCATTCAGTTTGCCGCACCGCAGCCGACTCGTCAATAAATGAGTACAAAACAGCGTTTCCTAGCACTTGTCGCTTACTGATTGTTTGGAATTATAAATATGAGCGTAGTTCGTCTGTTAATATCACATGCACTTTTTTGTTTGTTTTTAAATTTTTTTTGTCACTCAGACGCAGGCAGTGCGCTGCATGAGACAAAAAAGTAATATAGCCAAAACAACCGCATAGCCACTCTTTAGTGTAGATGCATGTTGATTTTATCAGACGATGCCGCGATTATAAATGAGAGTGACTCCTGGTTAACATGTATTAAAAGGGGTCGTGTTTAGTCACTATTTAGTGTGGTATTTTTTGACAATATTCACTCATCATAACAGTAAAATAGGGCATTCTAAGTCAATATACTGCAGTATTTCCTCTCTCAATCAGTAGAAAATATGGTTAGCACCCGGTCATGCATGAAAAAAAAATACCGTCTTGTACCGTGAAACCGGTATAATTTTGAAAAATACCGTAATATAAATTTTTGGTCATACCGCCCAGCACTATGTTCTCATAATAATGTTAAAACTACAGCAGTGACTGCCTACTAGATGACTGTGACTGGCCAAATGATATCACACGTATCTATTATGTGTCTTACGTATGTAAGTGTGTGTACGTGTGTGACGTATTTGAAAAACATTAGGCCTAGTTGTGCGATGAATGAAATTTGAGTTTCAGTTTCGGTTTTAATAAAAAAGGTCTGTCTTGGCGAGTATTTACATAAAACAGTCAGTTATGTCGTAAATGAACACAAACAGATTGGGAAAGAAATTCGATGCATGTCAGTATATTAGAACTATGCATTCTGTCTTAAAGAGACAGAAGCCTAATAAACCTACTGCTGTCTGTGTCATTAAAGGTGACATAACACACACAGTTTCAGACAATCTCATGTTAATCTTGAGTACCTATATAGCAGTATTGCATCCTTCATATCTCCTAAGTACCGTACCGAGGGCGGAGCTAAAGAGTCACAAGCAATTACACGCTAATTGCCAACAAAACACAGAAATTTGATGCAGTTTTACTTACCGCCTGTGGTTCCAGCTTATGACCGGTATCTTTTATTTTATTTAATTCATCTGTTTAATTCATACAGTGATGCAGTGTTTTAAAGTTTTACAACTCAGGTTTTAATGATCATGTTGACAACTGATTGTTTAAAGCAATACTGTTTTTTTTAAACTGTGCAAATAGATAATTCATAGGCTTGTTCCAGTCTGGATATTCTCGATAGTACATCTCAAAATTGGGAAAATCACGATTCGGATCGTGGATCGTGATTTTGCTTTATAAGTGCGTGACATGATATTTTGGGAAGATCGCCCACCCCTACTCGACATAACCAAATGGTCAACCATTGAATATATGATTTGCATATCATATATTCAATGCATATATATATATATATATTTTATGCATTTATATTTAGGTTTTATGGGTCTTTTATTTCATTTCATTTCATGTTACTGCTATACCACAGCACTAACCATTGTTGGATATAGATGACTAACACCTGGCCCTCTGTCCTTATGTGGTGTTGATCGTGCTTTTATTAAAACAAACCTTTCACCTCCCTCCAACCACCAATTCCGTGCGTCACACAGCTATTTGGCCATTGCTGGCATTTATGAACGGGTTGAGTGCAAACAAGGATCTATTCTTGATGGGCTAGAATTTCCACTGGCTTGGAAAAACAAATAACTAACTTCCCTGAAATGGTTCTCTCTGCACGCATTGCTTGTGTTCGTCACCGATTCCATGCATTACCAACCTGACAACACTCTGTGAAGAAATTAGTCTGATTTTATTGCTTCTGAGACTTCAGGTGACAACAGATGACAATCACCTCTGATTTAATTTGCTCTTGAATGTGTTTGCAGCATTTTCATATTGTTTACAGCTGTGTTTGATGATTCACATGCTGTAATAGCATGTTTGTGAATTGAGGATCTCTTTGACCTCTCTTGGTAAAAAGTTGCATTTCACCATTGCATAGAAATAATTTCATATATTTTGAAGGTTATTGTCATCTTACAGAGTCCTTGACCAAAGTCAGAACTCTGTGGGTAAGAAAATAGTGTTAAGTGTTAGTCAGAGTCTCAATTATAGCAAGAACAGCACTTCAAGTTGGAAAAAAAAAAGAGAGGAGGAAGAAAAAGCTTGCTTCCGGACAGTGTTAAGCGGCCAACTGCAGCTCAACAGGTTTGTAGTGTGGAGTGCGGTTTTATTTCACAGAAATTTTTGGAGCTGTTTTTTATGGCAAAACCTGGTTTCATTTAAATTTATTATAGTGTATATGGATTTAGTTTTCCTTCACGTTTGGTAATGATGCAGATCCTTGGAAATTTGATAGCAGAGTGTAGCAGAACAGGACACAGGGTATTGACACAGTGATGATTGACAACGTCAATGCAAAATGTAAGCAGATAATGTTTAATACAATGAAAATAGGGCTTGACGTGCAAATAGTCACGAGCTGGCTGTGTGTTTCTCTGTCAAAATGAGGCTGTTGAGTTCCCTAAAGGAGAAAGTGGCCTGTAAACATTGTATACTGGCATTGAAAAATGTCATATTTATGAGTTTGCAAAATGCTACAAATTATTATAGAATTTTAAAAAATGTAGTCAATTGGTACATGAAAAATCAAAATATAAATGTTAAAAGTGGAGTAAACGGTGAGTTCTCTCTATGATGTTTCTCTATAATGTCTTTTTTTTGGGTCAGTGTCGGAAAAAAAAAACAGTAGGATTATTTTTTTTTTTTTTTTTGGTGGTCATCTATTATTTATAAAGTTCAGTCATTTGTAAAGTTTAATGTAGGGGCAACCACTTTCTGCACAGTGAAGTTTTTTTTTTTTTTTTTTTTCCAGGAACAAAACCTCATTCTCACACAGGACGTGGTCTTCCGCAGACATTTCACACTTTCAGAGAATGATGACGTGTTTCCAGAGGTTAAAAAAAATAAAAAATCTAGAGACACAATGTTCTCTTCTGTAATTGACTCATTTGTCATAGACTGAGCAGTTACACTTTTAGCACCTAATAATTCAGTTCGGTATTAAATCTAATTCCTAAAGCCAAAACATAGTTTTAGTAAAACTAAATAATCATCAAGATTACCATTACAGTTATGCTGGTTACAGCATTCCATTTGCATATATCCCTGTTGCGTTTTTATATCACTTTTGTTTGTTAACACAAAGTGCTGAAGAAACATCACCAGACAGCCAGAAAGAAGCTTTAGAAATAAATCGAAAAGCATCGTTGTTAATTTCCAACTATTTTGGATTCGCTAGATGTTGCACCACTCAGTTGCAGTGTCGATGATTTATACCCAATATACACTATAAGCAAGAAATGTGACAAACCTAGAATACCACTTTTCAAATCAACAAAGCATAGTAAATTAAATAGATTTATTCTGCAGTGTGGACAGCTTTGTTTATAATAATAGGAGCATTTGTATGCGTTAGAATCCAGAGCTCACACTGAACTGTAGCGCTCAAAAAGTTCTAAAAAGTTATAATCGGAGTGTATTGTAGCTTTGGTTGTTTTCTGTGTATAATTTACTTAAAATACAAAATAAAATAAAAGTTTTGTTTTTGATGCTGCTTTAAAGGCCAATGTGAAGTTCACCATTTAGTCTTAATTTACTAAATAAATAGCAATAAATAAATTCAGAAACAGTCTGTTTTGGATGTGTAGCTACACAAAAGATGTCAGATTCCTTACTCAAAATAGCATTTTTAATATTAATTTCATTAATCTACGATAATGATTGTGATTACAATGTCAAAGGAAATTGATTTTGTCAGTCAGTATCATTATTAGCATTAGAAATGGTCAAGGCAAGAGGAAAATACAGATCTTGTTCTGGGTTTCTGTCTCCACTTAATTCACTTGTGACCCCTAAAAGACTCAAGGACAGGATGAGTTTAACAGATTGGACACATCACTGAAATACCTCCTGCACTTATCAGATTTACGACATTTAAGAGTGTAAGCCGGTAAAATGTTATATATACAGTGGGTACGGAAAGTATTCAGACCCCCTTAAATTTTTCACTCTTTGTTATATTATATGACCGATTCGCTTTGCCAAAGGTCCCTCAGAAACGATGTATGTGATGAAGAGCAGGAAACATCCCCTCCACAGCATGATTCAGCCTCTCCAGCCCAGACCACAGAGGCCAGATGTCGGAGGCTCCGACTGGTTACCGAATGCTGTGTTTTGTCCTCTAAATTATTTGAATCTCTAGGATTAAAATTTAATAGTCACTTATCCATTTTTAATGACTCAACTTGAAATGGGGATATTGAATATCCACAGCTCTTAAGAAAAGTTTGGTACAGCTACTTTGCATCAAGATAATGATTGTGAAGTTTATCTATGTCTTAAAGGGGTCATATGATGCGATTTCAAGTTTTCCTTTCTCTTTGGAGTGTTACAAGCTGATTGTGCATAGATAAGATCCCTGAAGTTGCAAAGACTAAAGTCTCAAAACCAAAGAGATATTCTTTATCAAAGTTAAGACTCTGCCACGCCCCCCTAAAACGGCTCATTCTAACACGCCCCCACATATCTACCCCACTATGTGGAAATATTTGCATAATCCCGCCGCAAATGTGCACGCAAAGAAAGAAGGCATGGTGTCAGTAACCGCAGTTAGTGTTGAAGCAACCATGTCAGGGAGACGCTGTGTGTTTCAGTGCGAAAGCAAAAGCACTTTATTTGGATCACTTACAACAGAACAGCAATGCATTTTATGGACGACCGTTTCGTGAACCTAGGAGAGGAGGTAATGCGGAGTCTGAGAGAGGCGGGGCATAGAGGACCTACAATAATGTACAGTATTTTAAAAATAATGTGTTTTTTGAACATTAAAGCATGTCAACATATTCTGTTACACCAAAATACACAAAATAATGATCTTTAAAAAAGCATCATATGACCCCTTTAAATAGCATTTCTTTGCTCCAAATTTGAGTGGACATAGTGATTTTTACTTGTGTGTGTGAGAATGGAGAACTTTTCTCTCACCTTGAGTCTCTCCTCGTGTTTGATCTCTGCAGAGTTTTCCCTCTGATGAGGGCTGGCCGTTCGCCAAATACCTGGGGGCCTGTGGCCGGATGGTGGCGGTGAATTACGTGGGCGAGGAGCTCTGGAGCTTCTACAATGCACCCTGGGAGAAAAGAGTGGATCTGGCCAAGCAGCTGATGGACATCGCCGAGCAGCTGACCAACAACGACTTTGACTTTGCACTTTACCTCCTAGACGTGAGCTTCGACAACTTTGCAGTTGGGCCTCGTGACGGAAAAGTCATCGTCGTCGATGCAGAAAACATCATCGTGGCGGACAAAAGATTGATTAAGCAGAGTAAGTAACGACTTCACTCCAGCATCTCCATGCTCTTGCTTTACAGCATTAATAAATTGTGCAGGAAACTGTTATCCAGTTTAGACGGTGTGGTGTGGTGTTGTTGTTTTTTTCTTTTGTCTACTTTCATATGTTCTGACCCACTTTCAATTTTCCCTCAGATGGGCTGGTGCACCTGTTTTTTGTACTTTGCCTTCCCCATCAAAATAAATGTTTTTCAGGACTTTCAGGAGGAATTCGTTCATCGTCTGTTTGATTACGTCTTTAATTGATTTTTCCGTACATTTCTGCCATATGTACATTAACTGACAGTCACCACTTATAAGCTACCACTAAATATTGTAGAAACTTAATTTGCTGTAAAGTTGCTTTGCAACGATTTGTATCGTGAAAAGCGCTATACAAATAAACTTGAATTGAATTGAATTATCACAGTATTACAGACAAGGTAGAAACCTGCATGGGCCTCCCACACTGTCAGATTTGTAATTAAAGTCTCATTGCTGTTTGTTTTTTGGAACTTTTAAGAACTCTACACATGAATAAAGCACAGACGGCTTTCCTGTAGCTCTGTAGAGCCCAGGGTCGAAAATTAGTGGGAACTTGGTCAAAAATACACTCCAAATTCAAGATAAGGATGCAAAAAATTAAGTTAAAAAGAGTTGAGCATTATATAACAAGTCACACACATTTCTCTTGAGCTTATTCGTGCAATGGCCAATCATAGGGGTTTAGTCACCGCTGAAAACGCAGGAGTTTTGTTCAGTGCACGTGCTCGCTGACTGAATTCTGAATCTGCACTCGCAATAATTATCTAATCACAAAAAAACAAAGTGCAGATGCAATGCAAGTAAGAGATTAATTTTGCAGTTGTACACAGCTTCAGTGATTATAACAGGAGTTATTGCTTGAGTGCATAACTCATGCTAGACTTATGGAGATATAATTGTTGCATATTTCCAAATAAATAGATTATGATCCACAAATAAATAAAGAGATTAACAAAAATGAAACATATTGACAAATAAATAGAATGAGATCCACTAATAAATCTTAGTTTCACAAACATGAATTAAATTCACTAAAAAATAAAATTGTTACAAATAAAAAGCGTATACACAAATGTCTTTTTTTATGTCACAAACACATCTTTGCCTGGCATTCATTTGTGAATCGTGTCTTGTGCGTTTGTAGATCGCTCCCCCTACATTTGTGAATGGCTTTATGTACATTTTTAGTGTCAAGACGCTGGCAAATCCACACATGCATGGACTCCACCCACCGCCTACTCAAGCCAATCAGAAAACAGCCACATTTCACTGACCAGTCGTAGCACGTTCTCGCTATAACAATCACGTTTTGCTTTACAATCAGGGTGGTCTCTTCCTGAAATAACTTTCTAATTTATCTGCATTGGCTCTAATATGAAATATAAGGCCACAAAAATTGGTACAGCAAAATGTTTAAAATTGGATTTTGTTAGACCATTAGTCTGTGTATCAAGCCAGGCCACAGTATTATATTTTACGTGCCTTTGAAAATGCCAGAGAAACAAGCACTTTAAATCACGGCTATGTGAACAACGCTATACTGGATACAGATGCGTTATAGAAGCGTTGTGTTATTCAAGATGGAAAGAAAAGCATCAATAAGTAACTGACTAATAAATAACTGTATTCAACCTCATGATAAACATACGAGTTTGTGTAATAGGTTAAATTGCCGTCATTCAACAGCCAACAGCGTTTCCCATTTTTTTCAGTCAAGCCATTTAAATGATTTATATGAGCAGCTTTGTGGATCTAATGATGTATAAAGCATTGTAAATAATATTTTCAAACATTAATTAAAAGTATTACAAAGTTGCCATTGTTTGGGGAGGAAAAAATATACGTGGGTTCTTTTTTTTAACGATCAAAACTTGTTTCTGTTAACATTAGTTAATACACTGTGAACTTTATTAACATTTTTATTAACTAACATTAACAAAGGTTGATGTATTTGTTCATTTTTATTTGTAAGGTGTTACATGTTTAGTTTTTAATAACAGGTTAATAACATTTGGTGGGTGAATAGTTAACCCCCCCCCCAATCATTTACTCACTCTGATTTTGTTCCAAACCTGTATGAGTTTCTTTCTTCTGCTGAATACAAAAGAAGATATTTTGAAGATTGTCTCATCTGTTTCCGTCCATACAATGAAAGTCAGTGGGGCTCCTTTGTGTTCCATAGAAGTCATACTGGTTTGAAATGACATGAGGGTGAATAAATGATGAACTGTCTCTTTAATTTAAGATTTCCATGAGTTCTGGAACAATATTTTGTGCTGTTCCTCCATAAACCTCTGGATGTGATTCTCAGCACACACAGCAAAAGAGAAAAGCACCGAAGCCAACGTGTGCTCTGATTGGCTCTGGCACATTACCTCCCCTGGATCTCATAATTGGCTCCCATGAGAGTGATTGGCAGCACAGTGACTTCATTTTCTCTAATTAGTTATTGGCGTGATATTGAGCTGTGTCAAATGACCAAGACAGCAAATGCCGAACTCTTTAAGGCGCTTTATGACTCAATATAGTTTTGCTGATGAATAGATGTCACAGCCCAGTCTATTTCTGCACCCCACCACCTCCTCCTAGAAGATCCTCAGCTTTATCGATTTGTTCAGCATTACAATGGGTGGCTAGAGAAGAACTGCACCTGCTTTCAGAAGCAATTATTATTTGTCTTCTCACAGTGAAGAGCTGAATCAAGTCAATGTCTTTATTCTGCAGATCGTTCCATTTTAGTGTAGGTTGTGCTTTTTGAAGAAGATTGAAACTACAAGAAATAAAGCGATGTGTAATGATAAAGAGCTTTTTTTGTTGTTGTCTGATACACAGAATGTAACGGCAAGTTGTTTTTAAAAGGAAAAGCCAGTGGAATAAGGATTAGGCCGGATTGAATAAAAGTCAGCTGACTGAAACTAGGCATGTTGTGAAACACAGGAGAACTTGACTAGAAGTTCAATCATTGCTTCTGCAAAGGATAGTGAACTTGTGTTGAATGTTAACATGAAATTTACCCTATTTTTTCCCCTTAATACGTGTTCCTGGTCTCTTTTTTTTTTGTGCATTTTACTTGTATATTTATTTATTTTATTTTTTTACCTACAGCCAAATATTTAGCCATTGTTTTAGGCTAATGTTTTAGATAATGCAACCTTTTCGATGTTTTTAATTTGATTTAATTAATCGAGTCTTAATTTAAGAATTAAAAGAGTAATTAAATGCCAGTTTACGTTGTAATGAAATCTACTGCAAACATATGCAATAAGAATAGATTCAAAAATAATGTTAGGTGTCATGAAATGTTTAGTCTACCTGTTGAGTATAGGACCCCAAAGCAATTTGACTGAAAAGTACTCTTATCTGTGCCTGATCAGAAATCCTAAATCAGTCGTGCACTACCGTTACAAAGTTTGGGGTCATTACGATTTTTTCCTATTTAAAAAAAAACTACATATATTCACCACAGCTACGTTTATTTGATCAAAATACAGCAAAAAGAGTATTATTATGAAATATTATTACAATTTAAATTATTATTACAATTGTTTTCTTTTGTAATGTATTTTACAATTTTATTTTATTTTTTCTGTAATGACAAAGCTGGATTTTCAGCAGCCATCAGTCCTCAGTGTCACATGATTTATCATTCTAATATGCTGATTTAGTGCTCAAATATCATTTATTCTTCTTAATATTATTAGTTTTGGATTCTTTGATGACTGGAAAGCTCAAAAGCTTCATTTATTTGAAATCTTTTGTAACATTATAAATAGTCACTTAGCCTTTAGTGGTTTCTACTGAAGCTCAAAGTAAACTGGCCTACATGTTACATCAAGCTACCACAGCTACAAAATGATAACAGGTGTTAGGCTGTTTTGATTAACTACAACAAGATATTGCAATAACAGCTTTTGATTCGCTGGTACGAGCGGCTGCCCCCTGGGGTCCTATCTGAACGGTGCTGTGCAGGGGTCCTAACTCTTAATGACACCAGCGGTGTTTCAAAATGCTGATCTCATTCTGCTCTAGCTCCACTTCATATGAAATGAGTTTTGTTTTTGTTAGTTTGTTTGTTTTTCCTGTTTTAATTTTTCTGGATTCCATTTTAATGCTTAAATCAAATTTTAGTAATCAAAAAATTGCATGTCTAATGAATTTAAATCATGAAACGTTTAACAACACTTTATTAAAAGTTGAACAAAAATGGCATTTTTAGGGCCCTATGAAATTTTTCTTTCTCCCTCTTTTTGTTATTTATATATATATATATATATAATTTTAAAAATATATAATAATTCTGTGTTTAAATTGTTCTGGATTTCATGGTTACATTTTTAATTGTTAATAGTCAAATTTTTAATTTTAATTAAATCAAAAAGCAAGTCTAATCAATTGAATTCATTAAATTATTATCATTGATAATAAGCCCTATTAATTTTTTTCTTTATTATTGAATAATTTATTTATTTTTTTGTATTTATTTATTTTTGCCTGTTTTTATTTTTCTGGATTTAATACAAATTTATTATCAAATACGGTGGTAATCGAATAAAGGCATAAAACATTAAAAATGTTTTTAAAAAAAATTAACCACATGAAAATATATATATATATTTTTTCAGGTAAATAAAATGCTCAAGTTGGTAAATCGTGATATTCCTTAAAGTAATAATAACAAAATTATTTAAACTTATATTTTTAAGAACAGTCTACTGTGCAGCAGTAATATATTTCTGTCACAGCTTCTTGAAGTCAAACCTAACTTTTATTTTAACGGATTGTCATGAAGATCTTTGAGTTTCTATGCCTGCTTTATATGACATGACAGTGATTTTTTTTATTAAATGAAAAGGTTAAATGCTGGTGAAGTGAACCCTCAGAGCAGCTCTGGAGATGAAGTTCATGTTCATGTCCTCATACAGTGAGACGGCATCACGTGTGCTTGAGTTTGTGTAGTAGACAAAACTGCGCTGCTCATTGTCATGAAGATCTTTGAGTTTCTATGCCTGCTTTATATGACATGACAGTGATTTTTTTTATCAAATGAAAAGGTTAAATGCTGGTGAAGTGAACCCTCAGAGCAGCTCTGGAGATGAAGTTCATGTTCATGTCCTCATACAGTGAGACGGCATCACGTGTGCTTGAGTTTGTGTAGTAGACAAAACTGCGCTGCTCAATCACACAACAAGCAGACTTAATATTTAAATAGTCTTTTAATATTCACAAACACTTGATTTATTAGTCTAAATAATAAATCAAATTCAGTGACATTCTGTGTTATACTGTAATTTTTTAAATCATAGGGCCCAAACTTCAGTCTTCAATATTCAGTTCTTGAATATCCTGTTTCACCCAGAAACATGGGCTGCAAATGCTTTTTCATGTTGAGTTTGAGGTTTATTCTCATGTATTATTTTGGCAGATATTATGCACCGTTGGACTGTTTTTAAAAAAATTTTTTTTATCTCAGATAAACCAGAGAACTATGATGTGTGGTACGAGAGCCGCTACGAGGAATGCGACAAAGAGGCCTGTCTCTCCTTCTCCAAGGACATCCTCTGCTCTCGAGTCACCGTGGACCACAACTACTATGCTATCTGTCAGAACCTGCTCTCTAGATTCGCCACCTGGCGCGGCACCACGGGCGGTCTCCTCCACGACCCCCCCGCCGACTTGGTCAAAGACGGCCGCCTCACGGCTCTGCTGGATGAGTGCACCAGGCCTCAGAAACAGTACGGTCGCTTCCAGGCAGCTAAAGAACTGCAGGAGTACCTGACAGAACTCACACAGCTGAGCAATACTAACAGGTAGTGTCAAGAACAAGGGACATTCTGTGCCCCCATCCTCCTCAAAAAAGACCACTGAATTACTTTTACAAATGTGCTACCAGATTCTGGAACACATTCATTCACCTTCAAGGTAGTCGCTATTTCGTTGCCGCTATCAATCATGCCAACATTGGCTCCAGTCCTGTCCGGGGACTAATTAAAGAAGTTTGCACATGAACATGGATTAAAAGGTCGTGTGAAAATCAGCAGACTAGAAGCTCAAACTGCTATGATCACACTAGTGTGTGTGTGTGATTGTGTGTGTGTGTGATTGTGTGAGTGTGAGTGTGAGTGTGAGTGTGTGTGTGTGTGTGTGTGTGTGATTGTGATTGTGAGATGATTGTAATATCTGATGCTTCAGTGAACCCTTGCTGCCAATATAGGTTCTGATCAAGATCCTGTAATATGGTTTCTAATTAATTTATAAATTGAGTGCTGTAGGTGCACCGTGAGCAGGGGTTATACCTGAAGTGATACAGGGAGCTTTGTTTATATTTGGGTGAATCTTAACAAAAACATGTCCAGGTCATGTTTTAATCCAAAATAAAAAATAAAAAAACAGCTATTTGAATCAAATACATTACTCTGTTAGCCAGGAATATAATAATATTTTAGGACAATATTTTCATTGGTTTTTTTTGTTTGTTTTTTTTGCTGATTATCATAATGCCAAGATGTTTAAGCTTTTTGTTTGTTTGTTTGCTTGTTTTGTGTTTGGTTTTTTTTTTCTGTTTTTGATTAGTTTTATTAGGTTTTTTTTGTTTTTGTCGTTTTTCTTTTTTGTTGTTGTAAAACAAAAGACAGTAAAAATGCTGTTAATTTTTTTCTCAACTTAAATTTATAGCAATATAATTAAATATATTTTTAAAATATCAATTTAAATCAGTTTCTTTAAGCAAAATGAGATTTTTGGGTGAAATATTACTTGGACATGTTCTTGACAGGCTTTGAGATTCATCCATTTGTGTTTTATTTTAGTCCCTATATTCGATTAACCATCTGGTTTCTTTGCTACGGGAAGTCAAGTCTTGACTGAATTTGAAAGTGTGAATGGTCAAATTATGCCACTTATGGCAGGGAAATTTGATCAAGTCTTTTCTGTTACAATGAACCTTTTTGGTGAGACGTTGATGCTTCTTGTAAAAGTGGCATTCAATGCCAGTGATGGTAGTTGGATGACTTGATTTAAGAAACAAACCTGATTTGAAAATACAAAAAGGAGAACAAAATGGATTTGAAACAACTAAGTATGCAAAAATAAAAATACCAAAGAATATTGTCACCATCGTGTGGTTTATTTTATTATTTTTGCAATGCTTTGCTCAAAAGGGTAACCACAATAAAGCTCTTATTTTTCATGTTCCTGTCTTCATAAACATTTGTTAGTGTTGTTGTTGTTGTTTTTTTACCTTCTTTTTGGACCAATGCAGTTTAAATTCTCGTATGCCGGCAACCATGACATACCTTCACTTGCACTTGCGTTGTGTTTACAGAGACAAGTTGCACTACATTGTCAGATCATAGTTTTTCCTCATAGACCCTTTAATGTTTTGCCCTCTTATCAATTTTGGCTACATATCTTAATGTTCTTTGGGTTCATATTTTTAGGGTTCTTTCCCCCCTAATAATGTTACCTGTGTGCCATTTTTCATGTTTGGAATAAGCAGTATTGAGAGATGATTGAGCTTAATGAATTTTTTTTTTTTAAATTTCACATTTCATATTGCTTTGTAGGCATTCCAACGTTTGAAATCCCGTTTATGTTAAAATATGATTTATTTGTGCATTTTCTGTAAGAAAAGTCTGCTTTCTGTATGTGTTTGTTTTGAGACTGAGGAAAAGTCTGGTCGTACTGTGCCTTTCATTCAAAAGTTGTATTTTCGACTGGATACGAATATAAAATGATATTAAAGTATGTCTATACTTACCTGCTCTGATTTATTTTCTTTATTGAATCAGCAGTATTGAATCCATTATGAGGTTTGATAATGGCAAATATTCAATTTAAGGCTGCATCATTTTGATTCCTGAGGTAATAATAATCTTCAGGTGTGTGTGTCTGAAGACCTCCATATGGTTTCATCTGGAATGAAGCCAACACATATCCTGAGCAGGAGAGAGAAGTGTGAGAAGATTAAACTGAACAGAACATGACCCTTTTTTCCTTCAGCTTTAACAGAATGTGAATTGCTTTAGGATAATCAAGAATTATCAGGCGTAACATTATTTTTGTAAGCCAATATACTGTAAATGAATATAAAGTGTTTGCAGTGACTCTGGGCTAAAGTTAAACACATTCACCCATGGCATCTAAATATAGATTTCTTCCTCTGGTTGCAAAACCCATGGCAAGGATTAGAGAATACAGAGTCAGCGCCGCTCTGACAGTTCTCGAAATCTAGTGGAGAGGGAAAAATTGAGGGTAAAAAAAGACATCCAATATCCCAGACAGTCCGAAACCATTCATATTATTCACTCGTTTCATACACTCTAGGCTAAATCGAGCCAAACGCCAAACAAGCAAAAAGTTTCAGGCTTCTTAAAGGGGTTTGGAAAGTAGAAAAAGCACATGAGCACCGGTGTCCGACATGTTTTTATTAGAAACCTTTTATTTAGAAGCAATATTTGTGATTTTAAGCGGGACCTTTTTTTTTTTCAAACCACATAACAGCATACTACTTATCCTATGAAATGCTGAAAGGCATGTTTTTATGGCTAATAAATAATATCCACATTAAAATATACAAGATATCAAAACAAACACACGGTTAAGACATACAGTACATTACCATTCAAACGTTTGGGGTCAGTAAGAATAATATTGTGAAATATTACCATATTTTTACAATTTTAAATGAATATGTTCTATTTTAATATATTTTAAAATGTAATTTATTCCTGTAATGCAAAACTGATCTTTCAGCAGTCATCAAGAAACATTATTATTGTTATTATTTTTTTTATTATCAAGGTTGAAAAAATACGTGCAGCTTAATATTTAATATATTAAAATAACTATTGTTAAAAATTAGTTTACAATTATTAAAATGCCTATTGAAAAGTTGTGCAACTTTATATTTTTGTAGAAACGGATCATTTTAACAATAGTTTTCAGTATTAAATGAATTATACGTTTTGCTCAGTAATATAAATATCCATGATGGATAGAACCATCCATGATGGACAAAATGAGCATTATAAATATAATTTATTCAATGCTGAAAACTGTTTTGTTAAAAATATTTAATTTTTTTTTTAAATGACTGTTGAAAACAGTTATGCAGCTTAAAGGTAGGGTACACTCTAAAAAAATGCTGGGTTAAATACAACCCAGTGCTGGGTAAAATAGGGACAAACCCAGCAATTGGGTTGTTTTGGCCCAGCGGTTGGGTTACTACCCAGAAGGTTGGGTTAAACATTTAACCGCTAGGTCAAAACAACCCAATTGCTGGGTTTGTCCCTATTTTACCCAGCACTGGGTTGTATTTAACCCAGCATTTTTTAGAGTGTATAGGTGATTTCGGGGAGGCTAGCAATAGCAAGCGAGCTTTGAAAGCATAAGATCCCACCCTCCCTGCAAATCACTCTCCAAAGCCACGCCTCCTCCAAAACACATGAACGTGCACAGGCAGAGCAGAAGCTAACCAGCGACACGATGAAAGTCACCATTGGTGGAGGGTTGAATGCAACGCTGTCAGATTAGCCCATGTCTCATTCACTGGTAAGAGAACATTACAGTACAAAGAGCATAATAATGCAATAATAATGATTTCCATTCTCGCTCGGTCTGCAATAGCGTAATGGAACGCACTGATGATGTATCATGTCTGCGCGGACAGGGTGCATGGAGCTATGCAAATTGACAGACAGCCTGAGGGAAATGATTCGATGAACATTTTATGGTACTACACCTTCCACAGACGATATAAAAACATGTAGACCAAATTGCTATCGGGATGTGAAGAGACTTTCAACCAGTATAAAAAAAAAAAGTTTTTGAAGCAAATCACCTACCCTGCCTTTAATATTTCTGTAAAAAATATATATATATATATTTTTTTTTTTTTCAGGATTCTTGAATGAATAGAAAGTTTAAAATGACAGAATTTATTTGAAATAGAAATCTCGATGGCGTTCTACCATGTCTTGTTACAGAAAGAAGCAGAGAGAGGAAGAGAGGAACTTTTCCTTTAGACATGATCTGAATGTTACATAGCCTTGGTCAGTAATGTGTGGGCCACTTAGTGGCCATAAGTTCAGAAAACATAATTATTTCATTGACACGGCAGTCTGAAGATGTACAAGTCAAGATACTGGTCATGACCTCAATGTACAGTCTGAATGCAGTTTAAAACATGCTATTGTCTTTATTTTTATCTGATGGTGCACACTCTAAAAAATGCTGGGTTAAATACAACCCAGTGCTGGGTAAAATAGGGACAAACCCAGCAATTGGGTTGTTTTGACCCAGCGGTTGGGTTAAATGTTTAACCCAACCTTCTGGGTAGTAACCCAACCGCTGGGTCAAAACAACTCAATTGCTGGGTGTGTCCCTATTTTACCCAGCACTGGGTTGTATTTAACCCAGCATTTTTTAGAGTGCAGAAAGTCCATGCAGGGCAACCTTTGCCAATGTGAACTGAAGCCTCACAGGTTGTTGAGACTGGAGTTACTGTTGACTGCACCTTGAGTGAAAATGGAAAAGTGGATTTATGACAACTTTATATGAAGAACAGATCAAATTTTAGCCTATATATATTTTTTTCTAAAATCAAATTTGAACCATTGAGGTTTAGCATTGCATGTGTGCACTGAATAATGTACTGTTTTATTTGAATGGTGTTGCTTCAGAAAACACCAGATCCTAAATTAGAACACATCTGCACGTTATGGTCAGAGGACTGTCCAGCTGTGTGGGGTTATATAAACTGTTTCATTATCTGGATGTTTGCTCAGGTTTACAGAGTGAACTTCATGAATCAGTTTGGAAGTGGCAAATGTACAGCTGCGAATAATGTTATTCAGTCTCAACGGGAAACTTTTGCACATTGCGGCCACTTTGTTGCTGATTATGCAGACAAAAACATCACATCATAAATGTCAGCATGTACTCGGAAGAACCACATGGCTGTGGTTTTCTGAAATTTGAGCTGTAAGCACAGATGTTGCACCTATATTTCACTGTAAATAGGGGCAGCAGGAAAGAAGCAAATGAGCAGCTTCTGGAGGGGAACTGTACTGTTTTTTCTCTGTGCGGAGATGACAAACTGAGTGATAATAAAGATAAAACTATTGAGATTTAAATGACAAGCACCTGATCTGACAGTGACGACAACACCATAAGCTGCTCTATATCTACCATCAACTGAGAGCTCAAATCAGAACGCACAGAAGCTCTATCTAAACCGTAGCTATAGACTACAGCTGCCGTCTGTGGCAGCATCTAACAGTATATAAACTCATAAATGACTGATTTTGGCACTGTACACAGGCATTAACTCTGAAAGATTGATTTCAAAACTGGTGATGTGTGAGGATATATTTAATTATCTTTATTTTGCTATACTGTATTAATATACAGTGGGTACGGAAAGTATTCAGACCCCCTTAAATTTTTCACTCTTTGTTATATTGCAGCCATTTGCTAAAATCATTTAAGTTAATTTTTTTTCCTCATTAATGTACACACAGCACCCCATATTGACAGAAAAACAGAATTGTTGACATTTTTGCAGATTTATTAAAAAAGAAAAAGTAGGCCTACGCAAATGTAAGTACACAAATTTAGGGGTAAAATTGCAATTGTTTAAAATGATTTTAACCATTTTATAAATATTTGTCAGAAGGCTCCAGCCTCCAGCATCCCTGTGACTCTGGACAAGCTTCGGAAATGGATGGATGGATAGCTCAAATTGAGGTACAGTAGCACATTTTTTTTAACAATTTAAACAAATTTTCTTTAAAAAGTTTTCAGAATTAAATTATATTTATCATCAACATATCCTCCACCATCTTGGCTTTATATTTTTAAGTGAACTAAATATAGCACACACAATTCTGGGGTGAAATATTCAGTTTTTAAATTATTTTAATTTAATTTTAATCAGTATTGAATGAATTAAAAGTATGCTTAGTAAAAAGTATAAAGCCAAGATGGTGAATAAAATGCGGATTATACATATAATTCACTGCTGACAACTATTGATAAAGACTAACTATTTAAGCCCCAAATAATGAGCCTTGAGGTGAAATAATCTGTTTTTAATTATTTTAAACAATTATAGATATTTGCCAGCACTGAATAATTTATAAGTATATTTATAATCCACATTTTGTCCACAATCTTGGATGTTTATTATTCACTGAGTTAAGTATATATATTACACAAATATGGGGATAAAATATTCAAAATAATTTTCTAATTTTAAACTAATTTTACTGATAATTTCCACTATTGCATGAACTATAAGTACACTTTTCATTCACCATCTTGAAGTTATATTTTTCACTTAACTAAATGCATATAGCATGCACAATTTTGGGGGGAAATAGTCAGTTATTTTAAACTTTTTTTAAATTATTAGTATAATTGCTTGCTTTCAGTAATTAATGTTGTTATAAGTATATAATCAACATTTTGTCCATCATCTTGTATTTACATGCATTATGGGACTGCCTTTCCTGCAGAGGATACATGCGATGCTGCCTTAGAATTTGGTAATAAGACAGTGTCTTAAGTGGCAGCATAATGAATTTGCCTACCATTTGAAAGGAACTTTGCATCTGAATTATGCCTATTATATCTTAAAATGGTGCGTATGGAGGCAGATCACTAGGTCTTGGAACAGAGCTGGAGTCTTTTCTGTCAGAACAGCCCTATAAGATAGCCACAGGCACTGAGGTTAGAGAAACAGAGAGTGCTTGGAAAACCAACACAGTGGGGTGTCTGAACAGCTGTGCCCCCATTACTCTCACTGCCCACATGACCACCCTACAGAATTGACCTGAGCAGAAGAAAAAAAAAAAAAAGGGAACAGCAAACTTCAGAAGTCTTAGTTTTATTTAAAGGCAGAATTCACTGACAAAAAAAAAAAAAGTCATTTACTCTCTCTAATGTCACTCTAAACTCTTATAGCACTCTTTCTTTCGTGGAATGCAAAAGAAGATATTAAGCAGAATGTTCACACTGCATGTACATGTGAACAGAGACATTGACACAAACATTCAGGTACAGTGCGTAATGATGCGTTGTGCCAGGTGTGATTGACATCAATGAGAATTCAGTGTTAGCTTTGTGTGACGTCTGGCTTCAGATGATGTTGAATATAAAGTACAATATGTGCTACTTCAGCAAAGACCTTGGCAACTGCACAAGACCTTAGCGACTATACCTTGGCATCTAGACGAGCCCTCGGCACAGATCCCTATGAACGTGTCTTGCCAGGACCAGCTGGGACCAAAATACAGTTTTATCAAGAAGGATGTTCATCGTGCTTAAGGCCAGTAATAAGCCAGTTATCTATTACTGGCTAAAGAGCTGATCTATCTTCATGTTTTTCGACCTGCTGGACACAATACAACTCTTCCTTCCCACCTAATGCTGGTGTGATGTACCTCAATCAATATCACACCATATTTGTTCACTTAGGCCAGAGGAGAACTAGTCCCCCAACTCAGTCTGGTTTCTCCCAAGTTTTCTTTTCTACATTTCTGTCACCTGATGGAGTTTGGGTTCCTTGCCATGGTTGGCTTCTGGCTTGCTTAGTTGGAGTCTGAAAGACACTTTTAGTAATTTATTGATATGACCGCATTGACTGACACCATGAGAACACGGATGAGAACAAAACTGGAACTGAAATAAGCTGGATGTTGGTCCTGTTGTTTTCTGTAGAGGTGCTTTACAGCTCAATCTTGCAACATCGACACTGGTATTGAACTGAACTGAATCAACATTGAACTGACTCGAGCTGAATAACAGCATTGTTGCCTATTGTAGAATTGCCTATAGCTGATCGATTCACTCATTGATCTGAACTCACCTGAGCTAATTAATAATAGTATTTAATTATAGAGCTGCTTTACAGCAGAATCTGAACTGTCTCCATAGCTGAGTTTCCATAAATGCTTCTGTTATTATCTGTTTATCACTGTGAAGCTGCTTTTAAACAATCTGTATTGTACAAAGCACTGTAGAAATAAAGGTGAATTGACTTTACTTCATCTCAGTCCCCTTAAAGATCTGCGATTGACTCCCTAAAAAATCTATTATGTGTGTAGTAAATTATATAAGGTTATTTCACTTTTTGCTGAGTTTGTGGTCAGTGGTCGGAAAAGACACAGTTTGCACTTTTGCCATATCTAATTTAAACGCTATCCCTTCCAGTGAAATTAGCAAATAACATCAAACCAAATGCAAAACTGTTATGGATAGATAACAAACACTGCACTTTTTTATTGTAATTTTATCAAATATTATTTATATTATTTATTTAAATATTTTAAATAATTTACGAATATTAATATTATTATTTAAATACAATTATTTCATTGAAAAATTATATAAAACGATATCAACATTGACCATATTTATTTTTTAGTCTTTTTTTTTTTTGAATTTATATTTACATTTTCTGGAAAAAAAAAATCCACATTGGCTGTAGGTTTGAGAATGGAAAACTTTGATCTCTCTTTAAGGACTGTTGAATAGGGAACACTTGCCCTGGTGGGTCGATCAGAACCAAAGAGAATTGTCAATGTAGGACATTACTAGCTATAAGTGTAAAATAATATAGCTGCATGAATTGCCACACTGACATCTGGATGAGACATTTAACCATAATCTTCATCAACTTGCACAAATACTTGCAATCTACGGCAAATATCTAACACAGTAAATAACAATCTATCTGAAATATAAAACAGTATAATCAAGGCGATTGTCAAATCTCACAGGAAATATGTAAATAAACGTGCGTGAAATGAGCGCTTATTAAACACACTCATATGAACTTAATTACCATAACTTCAATTACATGAAACATAAGAAACTACAACATAAACTCACTCCTAAGTGTATATCAGCGATAAATAACTCACTTTATAGGAGGCATGCTCACACATTATACTCCAATTTGGATCATTTCGCCATTTCTTCTTGAAACAATTTCTGCTGCGTCACTTCAAGTGGTGTAAAGTCTTAAAGGGGTCACACATGCAAGCCATTTATAGAGCTGCCCCTGAATGGTATGGCCAGTTTGAATCTTGAGAAGGCTGCGTGTGAGTTACTTGTGCTGCAGTGGGTGTGCTAAGCTCTTCATCATCCTTTTCTGGGAAAGAGGTAGAACCAAAAGTCAAGCAACAGGTTTAGTATAAACCTTCCCTTGAAATTGAATGTCCACTGATCTCACTTGTAAATCTTGATTGGGTTGCACTCTGATTACTCTTCCAATAGGCTAATGTGCTCTTGGCTGTTGGGGATCAATTATCATGACTACAGTGCCAATGGTTATATTTGGGACTGTCTGGTGCCATTTTTGTCTGACTTGCATGTTGGGAAGGTAATTGTAAATGAAAGAGGACCAGAAGTGGTCAGCTAGTGGTCCCCATCCCTTTTCTACTCGTCGCCCAACCTTTACAAGGAAGGGGCCAAAACAATCCACCCCTGTTGAATAAAAGGATGGCTTGTAAAGACGCAAGAATGCTAAGGGAAGGTCTGACATTTTGGGAATGGTAGGTTTTGCCTTTAAGCGTTGGCATTCTGTACAAGCATGTTGTAAGCTGTGGATAGCCGCTCTTCCTCTTAGAACCCAGAACGGTCTTCTTATTTCTGCAAACACCCGATCAGGGCCTGGATGGCAGAGTATTTCATCATAGTCCTGGAGGAGTAACTTCATTGGATGTTAGAGTCCAGTACGATAGGATGTTTCAAGGCAAGATCTAAGGCTTCAGCACGTCTTAGCCTACCACTAACTCAAATTAGATTGGTAGACTCATCATATTCTAGAGCTATGGTTAGTAAACAGCTGCTATGTTGGAGGGCTTTTGTCTGACTTCAGTCGTTGTAATTCCTCAGGAAAACTCTCAATTTGGATTTTCTGAAGTATGTAGGTCTCTGCTGCTTGGTAGGTACTTGCTGTAGGTTCTCCTGACTCACCAGCCACCCCAATGTAGCTCCAGTGCAATGGATTTTACCAATTCTGTCCATGTCCTGTGCTCACTGCCAATTGGTACCTCTACAGCTACTACTCCACAGAATGCTGATTTTTTTTTTAGTTCAGACTTGTCGATCTCAGGGTGTTCTTCAGGGTTTACTGGCCAACATTCTGGTGGAAGGAGCAGGAATGGGGGTCCTTGGCTCCACCTGTTGGGCTTAGTAAGGTCTTTCAGGGTCTTCCCTCTCGTAAGGTCATCAGCTGGTTTTTGAAGTGAATCCACATATTGCCAAGCGGTGAGGTTGGTAAGCTCATAGATTTCAGCAACTCTTCTCCCTACAAAAATGTTGAAATGGAAAGACTCTGACTGAAGCCAAGACAAGACAGTAGTGGAGTCTGTCCACAGAAATGTGTCACAGAGCGGTAAAGTTAACTCCTTCTTCAACAGGGTTGCCAAATGTCCAGCAGTCACAGAGCTCCAAACGGGGCATTGACAGGACTCTTTTTTGGTGCTACCCTAGAGCATCCCAGTATGAATGACAGATGGATCTTACCAAGCTGATGTTCGGTGCACAGATAAGCGACCGCTCCATATGCAGAGGCATCACTGAACACGTGAAGGTCTGTAACAGCTTTGGTTTGGTCAACTGTAGCTGGTATGTATGATCTTGGGAAACTAATCTCGTGAAGGAACTGCAACTCACTTTCCCAGTATTCCCTGAGTATCATCTCAGCTGTGCTGCTTGCTCCAAGGTGTTTGGACCAATACTTTAGCCCTTGTGGTGTATGGAAGGATATATCTTAAGGGGTCGTACTGACTGGCCAAAACTTTGTAAATAATTTGAATGGTTGGACCACCATGATCTATGGGCCGATGACAGTATGTCAGGACATCTGCAGGACAACTCCAGCAAAGTCCCAATGTGGACTCCTGGACATCTGTCTTTTCATAGGCTAGCCACAGTTCAAGATTGTCTGATCTGGCTTCACATGGAAGATGGTAAATGACAGATGGCACATTGCTGGCCCATTGTCTCAGCTCAAAGCCCCCTTCAGCTAATATCCTTCTCAGCTTGTCAACTAACTGCTTAGCCTCCTCTGATGATGAAAATCTCTACAAGCAGCTATCAACGTAGAAGCATCGTTCTATTGATAACCTCACATCTTCGTTGGGTTGGCTGTGGTCTCTCACATGCCACTATAAGGCAAAAGAAGCACTGCATGGGCTGCGGGTTGTCCCAAATGGGAGAACCTGCCACTCAAAGACATCAGGGGAACGCTTCTCCTTTGAGTCATGCCAGATAAACCAAAGGAGTGGTCGATTCTCTGTAAGAAGGCGGACCTGGTGAAACATGCCCTGAATATCAGCACTGATAGCCACTGCATGCTCACGGAATCTGAGTAAGGCCCCAAGAACTGATGAGCCCAAGGTGGGGTCAGCAAGGAGTGACTCATTTAGACTGAAGCCATTGAATTAAAAGGAGTAATCAAACACTAAATGATTCTTCTCATTGTGGTGAACCATGTGGTGTGGAATGAACCAAGATTCACCATCACTATTCCACTCTTCTTGACTGAGCTTTCTGACAGCTCCTGACTGTACCAATTACTAGATTTCTGCAGAATAAGCTTCAGCTTGTTGTGGGTCTCTTGCTAGTTTTCTCTTAGTTCTTCGCAGACGTGGCATGATTGCTTCCATAGTGGTGTGAAGATAGGGCATGTCACTCTTACGAAACAAAGGTGTTGTGTAAGGGATTATTCCATCCACTACTCTGTGAACTGTCTCGGTTTCCAGTAACTTGATGGCTTTTCTGTCCTGCTTCAATCTTGTGCATTATTTTTCATTCCGAAAGGGCAAAACATCCACTTGCCACAGCCTTTCAGCATTCTTGAACATCTCTGTGGTGTTAGGGGTAATGGAGATGTGTAAACACTGTTTCGACTTGAGTCTGTGCTCCAATAGGCTGGTAGGGCCCTGGAGTGTCCATCCCAGTTTGGTCTTTATTGCAGCTGGACCCCCAGGGAGACCAAGTCTTACTGGTTCAATTGGCAAGATTATGTGAGTTTGATCCACGCGTTCAAGGATGAGAGGCTTTGGCCTTTCAAAATGCTGCAATGGTAGACCAATCAAGTGTTTATATTGCTTCTGCAGCTTGGGGATTGGGTATGAGTGATCAATAAGATCAAGCTGTGGGGCAGTGGAGGCTCCAGATATGAGATATTGCTTATTTGGATGGGAGTATGGAAAAATGAAGAATGAGACTGAAGCTCCATCAAGAGTTTGCACATCATGACAGATTGTTCTCAGAGCAAAGCTTTCTTGAGTCCCTTGTAGACCAAGCTTCTGTGCTGCCTATGACAGGAGCATGGTGCACTCAGAGCCATAATCGAGGATTGCGAATGTGTCCAGTGTGCAATTGCCATGGTGTAGGAGCACCCAGGTGACTTTGAGTACAACTCTTTTAATACTAACTGGTTTGTTTAGGTATAGTGTATGTGTTGCTGAACTGATTAAGCAAGTCTCTGTGTTTGCTGCCTCTATGACAGGCCTCTCATTTACCTAATGGTGGATTCGAATATGCCTTCTCTGACATAGCGGACATGGTTTGTTGAGATTGCAGTGAGCAGCCTGATGAGTCTGTCCAAAACGCCAGCATTTCCTGTTGGTTTGTATTCACTCAGAGAGCTGTTCTTTGGTGAGGGCTGGAATCTTGGGACATTGACTGAATGCATGCTCAGAGTTTCCACAGTAAGAGAAGAGTATGTAGTGGTTGTTACATCAGAACATACAGTGGCTGTGGTTCGACGTGACTGAGGAGTTACCCGAGACTCTAGTTTGGGCCAGCTTTCTCTTCTGATTGTCTGATCATCGTAGCTTTGGCACCAGGATTCATATTTTTGCCAATCTGCCAGAACGATTAATGAATATCTCGACCCAGGCCAATGTAACATGTGGCGCTGAAAATCAGCTTGTCTTTCAGGTGGGAGTCTGCTAAGGCGGCGTGCAACATGTGACCCACACTGCAACTTGATGCTACCCTCCTGGCATAATGTCTTAAGCAGACCAACTAGAGACTGCACTTGAAAGAAGAACTTCTTGAAGGATGACGGTCATTGCGGCTTATAGCAGGTGAGTCGAGAATACTGGCAATCCTCTTTAATGCCACCAGATGGGGCTGACCAAATCGCTCATTGAGGGCCATCATGGTGTCTCTGTAAGGTGTGGGGGAGTGCAAGTAGGAATCTGCTATTAGACAAGCATCATCTATTTTCAGATGGTCAGCTAAGACTTGAAATTTGAACATTGGCAAGAGGTTGTCTAAGGCTATTTTTAACCGGGCAAACTCACTTGGATCTTTGTTGCGGAAATAAGGAATGGTGGGCATAGTCCTTTGTAATATTTCTCAATCAGATCTAGAGATGCCATGGCAGGTTCAGAGTTTCCACAGTAAGAGAAGAGTATGTAGTGGTTGTTACATCAGAACATACAGTGGCTGTGGTTCGACGTGACTGAGGAGTTACCTGAGACTCTAGTTTGGGCCAGCTTTCTCTTCTGATTGTCTCATCATCGTAGCTTTGGCACCAGGATTCATATTTTTGCCAATCTGCCAGATCGATTAATGAATATCTCGACCCAGGCCAATGTAACATGTGGCGCTGAAAATCAGCTTGTCTTTCAGGTGGGAGTCTGCTAAGGCGGCGTGCAACATGTGACCCACACTGCAACTTGATGCTACCCTCCTGGCATAATGTCTTAAGCAGACCAACTAGAGACTGCACTTGAAAGAAGAACTTCTTGAAGGATGACGGTCATTGCGGCTTATAGCAGGTGAGTCGAGAATACTGGCAATCCTCTTTAATGCCACCAGATGGGGCTGACCAAATCGCTCATTGAGGGCCATCATGGTGTCTCTGTAAGGTGTGGGGGAGTGCAAGTAGGAATCTGCTATTAGACAAGCATCATCTATTTTCAGATGGTCAGCTAAGACTTGAAATTTGAACATTGGCAAGAGGTTGTCTAAGGCTATTTTTAACCGGGCAAACTCACTTGGATCTTTGTTGCGGAAATAAGGAATGGTGGGCATAGTCCTTTGTAATATTTCTCAATCAGATCTAGAGATGCCATGGCAGGTTACATTCTATAGGATGTCATTCTGTGATTTCCAGGATATGGACATGTAGATGAATCCCATGGTGAATCACATACATAGGACTCATCTGTTGGGCAGGGTACTGGCCATACATAAGCTGATCATCACAATAATTTGGATGGCTGAAATCCACTGAAGTAAATCTGGGGGTAGGTGCACGTGGGGCTCTTATATTGCAGAGAAGCCGTTGCCTGTCATTATGCCGATCTGCAATTTCTCACACCTTCATGATCTCTGGCTCATCATGAGCAATTGGTGGAGGAGGCTCTGGCCAGTCTTCATCGTTCACATGCTCTGCATGATGGAAGGTAACTGATGGATGATTATACTGGGAATAAGGAGTATAAAGGCCTTTGAAGAACACATGCTCTCTCTAGAAGCTGCATCAGTTAGTCTTTGGCAGTCTCTATTCGTTTAATGTCAGGTTTAATGGCCTGCTGGGTTTCACAGAGCTTTGAATTCTCCTCTGAGATCCTTTGCAACTTTATAGAGCTAGAATCTGATTGATCGCTCTGGTATCCATCACTCTCACCAAGGGAATAGAACTCTGGGTTTGGGTTAGATTTCCGGTGTACACTTTGTGGTGATGACTGATGGGAAGTGCACTGTGGTGGAGGATTGATGGGATCACGAAACTCATCTTTACCAGCCTGCCTTGAAGTGGGAGAGAAAACAGGTAAACTGTGTGTTCTTTTAGATTTTGCAGCAGATGCTCCATCACGTGTAGAGTAATTATCATCAGAGGACTACATTGCTTGCTCTCTCTTACTGACTGATGGCGCTGATTTCCGATGGACGAACCAATGGGTTTTACTGGTTCAGAACTGGCTGACATCTTAATCCAGGGAAGTGCTAATCCGGTTAGAAGGACCAGTTGTAGGTTTGGGAATTGAAAACTTTGATCTTTATCTCTTTAAGGACTGTTGGATAGGGGACACTTGCCCTGGTGGCAACACTTACCCTGGTCGATCAGAACCCAAGAACTCAGTCAAACACAGTTCCTCATTTGTTGTCTTTACTGGAGAAGTATGCAATATGTGTGGTCTGTACAAAAGATAAATAACAATTGCAATAGGTAAATAATACAGACTTAAATCCAATAATGTCAACATAACATTGTCAATGTAGGACATTACTAGTGATAAGTGTAAAATAATATAGCTGCATGAATTGCCACACTGACATCTGGATGAGCCATTTAACTATAATCTTCATCAATTTGCACAAATACTTACGATCTAAGGCAAACATCTAACACAGTAAATAACAATCTATCTGAAATTAAACATCAAACAGTATAATCAAGGCGATTGTCAAATCTGACAGGAAATATGTAAATATATGTGCGTGAAATGAAAGCTTATTAAACACACTCATATGAACTTAATTACCATAATTAAATTATATGAAACAAGAAACTACAACATAAACTAACTCCTAAGTGTATATAACTATTTATGTACTATTTATTATTTATGTACTTTACATAAACTCACAAACACATTTTTTTTGCTTAACTCATAATTTAATAAACATACTTACTGTATGAGATCAGGCCTATATATATATATATATATATAATGGACTGTCCCACTGCCAGTGTCAAAAATAAACCTTTTTAATTTTAAAATTATAGAGCAGTATCTGTCTGAAATTGATTTTATGGGGCATATTTGAGAGCATTATGAGCATTAGTTTTTTTCTAGCCAAACAAATACATTGCATGACTATAATTATGAATATAATATAAAGATCAGACGAAAGTTAGACAGATTAAAAATGAGGGAATTTACTTTAATATTTTTTTGTTTTTATTTCAGAAGTACCCTATACAGAGGTTTCACCAGCGAGCTGCCTGACCTCTCAGTCCTCTAAGTAGCTGAGCTGTTTTATGACTTTGTCAGCACTACATCCCCTTTGGTCACCACAATCAGGATGGTCAGTGAGGATTCATTGGTGGATTCCGCCTTTGGAAAAGTTTTATGGTGGGAGTGTGTTGTCATACCAGCAGAAATAACCTGCAACATTACTTACCATCAAGATGCCCCATCGCCGTCACATCTGACACTTGTTGGTTACAGCCTTGACCCATATGTCTGCTTTTTTGTCCATAGCAAACATAGAGTTTTTTGTATATACACAACAATGTTTTACAGGAAATGTATTACACTTTATCAAAGTTATGGTATATTTATATGGACTTTGTCAGCACTACATCTCCTTTGGTCACCACAATCAGGATGGTCAGTGAGGATTCATTGGTGGATTCCGCCTTTGGAAAAGTTTTATGGTGGGAGTGTGTTGTCATACCAGCAGAAATAACCTGCAACATTACTTACCATCAAGATGCCCCATCGCCGTCACATCTGACACTTGTTGGTTACAGCCTTGACCCATATGTCTGCTTTTTTGTCCATAGCAAACATAGAGTTTTTTGTATATACACAACAATGTTTTACAGGAAATGTATTACACTTTATCAAAGTTATGGTATATTTATATGTTTGCATTACCAAAGTGCAGGTATCAAAGTCATTTGTATTTACTTGTTTGCATTACTGCAGTGCAGATATCAAAGTCATATGTGACCCTGGAGCACAAAACCAGTCTTAAGTTGCTGCGGTATATTTGTAGCAATAGCCAAAAATACATTGTATGGGTCAAAATTATAAATTTTTCTTATATGCCAAAAATCATTAGGATATTAAGTAAAGATCATGTTCCATGAAGATATTTTGTAAAT
Source organism: Sinocyclocheilus rhinocerous (assembly GCF_001515625.1). NCBI lineage: Eukaryota > Metazoa > Chordata > Actinopteri > Cypriniformes > Cyprinidae > Sinocyclocheilus > Sinocyclocheilus rhinocerous. Next base: position 1,514,244 of record NW_015627226.1, read on the forward strand.
TTCCTACCGTAAATATATCAAAACTTAATTTCTGATTAGTAATATGCATTGCTAAGAACTTCATTTGGATAACTTTAAAGGCGATTTTCTCAATATTTAGATTTTTTTGCACCCTCAGATTCCAGATATTCAGATAGTTGTATCTCGACCAAATATTTGTTTGCATTAACACAGTTCAGGTAACACTGCATCAAAGTTTATAAGTTCATCATACGGCATTGCAGATAACACCATTGTATCAAAGTTATTTATATTTAGATGTTTACATTGTCTACATTTGTACAGCTGATATTCTGCAACCTCTAAATAACTAGAAACGTGTCCAAATACATAAACATTTAAAACTTTGAGATATGTGACTTTGTTGGTGGTGAGTATAATAAATATCCAATTTCCCTTCCACAGTTTCTACCTTCATCTTTCACTTTTTAATCAATAAAGCTCGACTAAGGGCTTGAAAATCTCTATTGAGTCTTTTTGTGCTGAATCTTCAATTTTCACCTTTGAGAGCAGACCAGGTTTTCCATCTCTATTAAATGAATGGAGAGTAAAGACCTGAGGTGCATCCACAGATCAAATGCATCGACATGCTGACTCAGGCGCAGGACGTTCTGAGACGCCAGCAACTCTTTAGCACGGCAGCATTGATCAATAGCAAAGCTTGTGATTCAGGACGGTTACGTGCCGAGCCAACAAATTGGGATGCTTTGACTTCATCTTTTGATCAACATTTCACTCTGCTGAAGATCAGTACCGAATGAGTGCAGAGCAACATGATGTTGACAACATGCGTCTCCCAGAGCGAGCTCACTTCCAAGGATGACTAGAAAAAGTCACTGGGTTTCAACCATGTGTGGATTGAGGGGCTCACAAACTTCTGTAATCATTGTAATAATATTTCATAATATTAGTATTTACAGTATTTTTGATCATATAAATGCAGCCTTGATGAGCCCAAGATAATTCTTTGAAAAATAGTAAAAAGTCTTTGAAAATGGATAAAGGAACTATCAATTTCTTATTCATTATTATTTCATTTAAATATATTTTTACTGGAAAACAAGATTATTTTTTTATTCATTTGTTAGTACTAGTTAACAAAATTAGTTTAAAACAATTTATAATAATAATAATAATAATAATAATAATTATTATTATTATTATTATCTTAGTTAATTTCAATATTTAAATTAACTGCTGGCTGTCAGTCACAACAACCTGGAGCTGAACACGCTCAAAACTGTGGAGATGATTGTAGTCTTTCGGAGAAACCTCCCTGCACACCCCCCTCACTCACCATCATGAACAGCACTGTGGCTGCAGTAGAGTCATTCAGGTTCCTGGGCACCACCATCTCACAGGACCTGAAGTGGGACTATCACATTGACTCCACTGTGAAAATCCCCAGCACAGATTGTACTTCCTTCATCAACTGAAAAAGTTCAACCTTCCACAGGTGCAGATAATACAGTTTTACTCAGTTGTTATTAAGTTAGTTATGTGCACTTCTATAACTGTCTGGCTTGGGTCAGCCAGCAAATCCGATATAAGAAGTCTGCAATGGACTGTTAGGACAGCTGTAAGAATGAAGAAATGGGCAGGTAACATCATCACAGACCCCTCTCACCCCGGCCATAACCTGTTTGCACTTCTCCCCTGCAGGCAGACTTTACAGATCTCTCTGCACTAGAACATCTAGGCATAAAAACAGTTTTCCCCCCATGCCATCTCCAGCTTAAACAGCTTACACAGATATTACCACCTGTCTTCTGTAATTAATTTCTTAATAACTAAGTATTGCCTCTCTCTCAAGTATTATGCAAATACATATACATATTTTTATTTATACAGCTGTATATACAGTAAATAATGCACAAATCTGTACATAAATCTTCTGTTACAGGTATATACCACATTATTATTATTGTTATTATTATTATTATTCTTATTCTTTTCTTTTCCTAGTCTTATTTAAATGTTCTTTCTGTTCTCAATGTCATATATGTATGTATGTATGTATGTATGTATGTTTGCACCAAGAGCTCCTAAAAAAAATTAATTGGCGAATAAAGCTCATTCTGAATAAAGCTCATTCTAGTATTTACTAATACATTTTAAAATCAAAATTTAAAATTTAAAACTGTTAGCATAAGTTAATGCACTGTGAATTCATTTGAACAAACAATGAACTTGTTTTATTTATTAACTAACTTAATAAATGTGTTTAAAAATCACCCATATACATTACCTAAAAAAATGAGATTGTAAAGCGTTACTTTTGTGAAGGTTTCCTCTTTTTTTTTTTTTTCAAAGTTTTACAAATACAGAGCAAAAAAAACTTTATTAATCCACAAGTCACTGATGTCTTCACAGACATTTTCAACATCTCACTAAGTCAGGGTGTTGTCCCCACATGCTTCAAAGCTACCACCATCATTCCAGTCCCGAAGAAGCCGTCTCCATCCTGCTTCAATGACTACCGTCCAGTTGCACTTACTCCTATTCTCATAAAGTGCTTTGAACGGCTAGTCATGCACCACATCAAGTCTGCCCTCCCCCTCCCACTAACAAACTGTGACCTGCACTAGTCACCTTGTGTAGCATTGGTCTGCTCACTACCTCATTCAGCATTGAACTGACCTCATTCAACTACCTCTTCTGACAGTTTAAATAAAGAACTGCTCTCTGAGCTTGTTGTCACTTTAATCAAAATAAGCCCTTTTGCACTACAATCATTATATCTGCACTGTTTGTTTACTTCACTGGTTTGCACTCTATCTGCCATGTGCCTTGTGCTGCTTTATTTTTATTTTTTTACATGACCTTATTTGTATATTTGTATATTTGTATTTTATATTTAATCTGTATCTATCTGTATTTTATGTTCTACTGTTCGTGTTATCTGTATGCACTAAGGGTCTGAGAGTAACGCAATTTCAATTCTCTGTATGTATGTGCTGTGCATGTGGAAGAATTGACAATAAAGCAGACTTGAACTTGAAGTCTTTTCAATGGCTAATGGAACAGGCCCTTATTGTCTATTTCTGGTACGTTTATGAATGAAAATCCACAAATGGCATACTTGATGTAGTATAGCCCTAGGAACCATGCATTTGTACTGTGAATTTAGCCTGTCTGAGCAGGGAGAGATTAACACAGCTCAGTGGTCTCACCATGTCAGGTCTAAGTGGGTATCACACTAAAGACAAAGCAGCCAGCTGGAGCCTCAGCCCTGTATGTAATTCCTTGCTGTATTCGAGCGTGTGGCATATTGAATAAACCCAAAGAAGTGGAAAGCCAAGCGTAAGGCCAGGCATTAGACCAACATAATTGCCGTCCTCTCTAGGGACAATTGATATGGGTGTTAAATAGGTTTTACATCTAATTGTGACAGATCATCCATGCTAGCCATATGTAACATCATGTGACTCTGATTCCCTTGCTTACAGTGTGTATGTGCTGTAAGTGGAAAATGTTGATGCTAATTTGTGCTAATTATAAAAGCAGAACCATGCTGAAAAATAGATGAGTGTGGTTTACTCAAGGGAAGCTTTCTATAAATGTTGAACACTCATTGCCAGCATGTAATGGCACTTTAGATAAGGAGAGACAGGAGGTGATGCTATATTCGGACACATCAAAGTGCCACGCCACCATACATACCAACCAGCCAAATCTGATTTGAAGTGAATTTGCTGTTGGAAAAGAGAGCCAGACGCTCTGAGACACACAAACAGAAAATAATCAGATGTTGTAGCGCTGCGAAGGAGAAAGCTAACTGCGCTAATGTGTTGTGTTTCCTCATTTATGCTGATGCTTTAGCAATGGCTCCTGTCCTGGTTGGAAATACTTAGAGCTCCCTTTGAGACTTGGAAAGCTAGCATTAAAACGCATGCCGGGCTTTCAAAATTGTTTATTTTCTGAATAGCCAGCCATCTGGTGGAAAGCTTGTCTGGTGAAATGTAATGTGTCGCACACTTGGAAATGTGTAATTTAAGGCCATGCTGTATAATCTGGATAAACTGTATTTCTGTCATGACAACTTTGGGGGGATTGGCATTGTAATGTACATGACAATGTTAATGTATTTGGTCTTTGCCATCTAGAGTTTCATGTCAGAACTCTGTATTTATAAGGAGAGAAATTGTGTCGCTAGAGGACGCTAATACGGTTGTTCTATTTTTAGGAAAATTCATTTCTTTTTTCAACATCTAGGCTTCAGTGATCTTGGTAATAGGGGAACACAGGTGGTGTCTCTGATAAGATAACAAATGGGTGAGCTGTCAAAGTGCACTGCTGAAATATTTGACTAATCTCTCATTCTCACTCGAGTAAAAAAAAGCAGTGGCAGATTGGACGGCAGATGATCAATAAAGCTCAGAAAGCAGTGGGTTCCCCCAGGGCATATGCTGATGCTCCATCAAAGCTAATATAGCCAGCTGTGTGCTGTTGCCAGGAATTAAATTATCACTGACAATAATTGGCACAAATCTTAGTGACTTAGATCTTAGTGACAAATCTGAACTAAAAACAACTTTGCTGGCTACAAACATGCCATGTAGAGAAAACAACTGACACTGACACTTAGAACTGTGAACAAATTCCAACTAGGTAAGAAAAAAGAGAGAAACAACACAAAAACACCTCCTGAAGTGCTTTGCTTTCCTAAAGTTTAGAGAGCAGTTTCAAAAGAACCTTAAAGGGTTAGTTCACCAAAAAGTGAAAAAAGCCCAATAGTTTGAAAATATTTCTGAAAATGGTTTTGATTTTTGTGGTTGATGTTATTATTTTGGACACCATTGACTTGTTTTGTGTGGCCCAAAACAGTTCAAAATATCTTCTTATAGAATATAGAATAATTCCTTTACTGAGATCCAACATCCATTTGATCAGTAGATATAAACTTACAAATGCATGAAGTTATTATTGCAAAATTTAAATAGCCCATTGTGAAACATATGGTAGCTGACCAAGGTCGGAAATTAACAGGGGCTTTGGGCAAAAATTCCAAGAGAAGAAAATGTCTCTTATGAGTTCTTGTGTTGTACAGTATATTTATATCATATGACATAGTACAGAATATCAGCAAAAGTGCAAATGTGGGAAACATTTTATTTTGATAGTCCACTTTAGACATTCTACTAAGTATAAGTAACTTTGCAACTCAGTGTCAACTACCACATGTGATTAGACTATTAGTGCACAGCTTAATATCTGCTAACATTTTATTTTGATGGTCCGTCAACTTATTCTACTAACCCTAACTTATCAGTTTACAAATACTATATACTCTAATGAGAGTTAGTTGACGTGTAGTTGAAAATTAATGAGAGTTAGTTGACAAGTAGTTGCAAAGTGACTATTAGTTAGTAGAATATCTAAGGTTTATGAAAAAAAAAAAAATCATCAATGCAGGTCTATGTTTATAGACCGCCTGGGCCTTATACAGACATTTTCAAAAAATCTGATTTTCTTTCAGATATAGTGAACACCGTGGATAGAGCTCTGACTTCAACATTCACAAAGAAGATGAAAAAAAGATTATTTTATTATTTATTTACTGACACCTTCAACTCTGCTACACTCTAAAAAATGCTGGGTTAAATACAACCCAGTGCTGGGTTAAATAGGGACAAACCCAGCAATTGGGCTGTTTTGACCCAGCGGTTGGGTTAAATGTTTAACCCAACCTTCTGGGTAGTAACCCAACCGCTGGGTCAAAACAACCCAATTGCTGGGTTTGTCCCTATTTTACCCAGCACTGGGTTGAATTTAACCCAGCATTTTTTAGAGTGTAAGATCATTCAAAATGTCCCTGGAACCACTCACTGTCATAATAACACTTTATATGTAATTCTGTCATATGGGATTGATGCCAACAACACAGTTATAGAACCACAGAGCGATGATATCTCAGATCACTCAAATACGTTTAACAAATGTTATTTAATCTGCTCTCCAACTTTGACATGGTAGGACAACTGGAGAAACTGATGAGGAAAACGTGGAACCAGAGATGCCATATAGCAAAATCCCATGAGCTGATGTAAGTGTCAGGCCTGAGGAAAAGCAGAGGCGCTAATCATAGTAGCAAGAGAACTTTGTACCCGATCAATAGAACGGTCTACAACACAAAACAACCCAAGATGGAGAGTGTACAGTGAATTTCTAGGGACAATACAGCTCCTAAGAGCAGGATGCAAGATGCAGAAACAGCATACACTGACTACCTCACTGAAGTCAGCAGGACATCTGTGCTGGGTATTTGCCGAGAACTCTCAAGTCCAAATGGGATACTCAACAGAAAGTGGTTGAAAACCACAAGGCTAACGTCCCGTGGGACTTTGGGATCTAGATCCAAGTAAGAACAGTCCATCCAACCAAATATTGTGATCAAAGATGAAGAGCAACAGTGATCACAATGCTGAAGTTGGAGAACAACCGTGAACTAAAGGAAGAACCTGAAAGAATGTGGCCAGGTAGTTCTGCCAAGAAGAAAAGTTCATTGCTCTTTTGCAGCTCAGGAGATTTAATGGAATTTTCATTTGTATTTCATTTAAAAATCTACTTTCCATCGTGAAAAATAAGTACACTTCAGCATACTTTCTAAAAGGAGAACTGATTGTAATGTTTTCAAACTCTTAAGTGCATGTTAATTACAAGTAAATGAAAATGTATCACAGTTTAAATTTATAAGTTAAATTTGAGAGTGATTTTTGACCACCAAGTGGGACTTAATTACATCTTTAAATGTAATTTCATATTTACTTATGTTGTCTTTGAAATATGTACTGTCAAATGTACCGACAAGAATTAATGCTAAACTATAAAATCTAATGTAATTTCTATTGAAAGTTGTATGTCATACATTAATATTTTCTGTGAGTGTTTATTCACCATCATGTCATTCCTTGACTTTCTTCTGTGGAGCATAACATATTTTGAGAATGTTTTTTTTGTCCAAACAATGGAAGTACAATGGAAAACAATGGGGTCCAAAAAGTTTCATTTCCAGCATTCTTCTAAACATCGTATTTTGGGTTCTGAAGAAGAAACAAAGACATATATGTTTGGAATGGCATGAGGATGAATAAATTATGACAAAATTAGATTTTTTTTTTTTGAGTGAACTGTCCCTTTAATAACTTAACTGGTGGATCAAAATAGTTTTTCAATTATCAATTCTTAAACTTTTTAAAATTTGGTCTCCCTGAATATTTGTAAAATAATAATGATGATGATAATACTACTACTACTAATAATAATTAATACAAAAAAAAAAAAAATCCAATATAGCTGCTAAGCTAAATTCTCCTAATTCTCTAAAAAAAATCTCCTTGTGCTTCTTGTAGTGCATTCTGTGCCTTGTTCACAAAGGAAACATGCGATTCTGCAAATATAGAATATATGTAATTTTACTGCTTAGCTTTTGGAATAGCCTGCATGTCTGGAGTGTCTATGTTGCCTTAAAATGTTAAATAGGTAGGCAGCTCACTAGATTTTGGAACTATAGTATCAAATGTTAAAACTTCCAAATCTCAGATAAAGGAAATACCAGCCAGAAAATGGATGAGGGTCTGGTCATGTTTTATTTATTTAGGTTTATGTAAACAGTGGACCTATATATAGGGCAATATCAATACATACAATCCATTACTCACATACTTAACAACATGAAGGTCACAAAGTTGAGGATTTAAGCGCCGGCAGTAGAATTAACCAGGTCACTGATTAGCTTTCTGATTTACCAGACGCTCAATTCCCCCTTTGGCAAAAAAAAAAAAAAGTGCTTCTGTGGGAGGGGAGAAATAATTGCATAGTGACTTTGCGCCACAATATACTGTGTGTGTGGCAAAGCAGCAATATGTGAAGCATTGGAATACAAAACCCTCAAAGTATCTTGTGTGTGTGGGCAATATAGTGGAAATCTGCAGGGATCAGCATGGTGAAACAATATTATATCAATATCTAGACCATTTAATATTGTGGGTATCAATTTAGTGTATTTTGATCCATAGGTACAATATATTACAATCCTACACTAATTCTCCATTCATCTTTATATCTTTGAAGTGCTTTGGGGCTTCGCACAACGAGTGCTGAACTTCATTCCTGCTTTACTTCATTGTAGAAGCATAGAAATAGAACGATGAGCAGTGGTTCTCACACTTCAGTACCATCTTCGATCAAATCAGAACATCCTAATTCCACATAGTAATAACAATGTGCACAAAGGTTTTTTTTCAGCATTGAGCAAATTGACTCTTTGATCATGCAGCTGTACAGCCTGCATCCCACATCACATCTCTTCCCTGGCACGTTTGCAGATCCGTGGAGGGAGCATCATTTAGTACAGACATACACTATAATAATAGCTTTTAGAAAATATTTCAATGCATGTTAAAATTAAAATTTAGCAGCTGACTTCAAAAACATTAATATGTAGTCTCTTTTTGTTAAACATTTACATTGATCTAATTACTTAGAGGGTCAATGGAATAATAGCAACATTTGTAAATCCTATATTTTAACTATGCTCTTTTTAGTCCACAGAAAGTCAAAACGTATTAGTCAAAAGTCAATATGTATAGATATAGATTGATATGTTTGTTGCACTCTGCCAAACAAGCATTGGATGTTTCATTTGCAGAGAAGACAATGCCAAAATGCATTGTTATATTTCAGTCAATACTGAAAAGCATAAAAAAACAGTATAATTAAAATGGATTATTTCATATGTAATATTTTATATTCCTTCAGTGTATTATGTATGCTTAGCTTACCAAAACGTTGAGTCTCCTGCAAAGCCTTATTTTGCCATGTAAAGTTGCTGCCCATGTAGAGTGCTCCAAATCAGTCACTTACGATGAGGTTTCATGTAGATTAGAATGTTGTGATGCAGTTCACTAGGTTTTCCAACAGAGACACACCTATTATTAGCGGTAACCTGTAATTTTTTATGAAAAATATATTATTGTGAAAAATGTAACTAATATATTCTTGGTTTAGGATATGCATACTTTATTGTAAGGTAACAATACCTTGAATTTTCTATTTTTCCCTCATCTCCACAGAGAGGAGGGCAATTCTCCCACGACGGGGTATCATATGACGGCTGCTGTCTCCAGCTCTAACAGATGGACCTCTCTCCAACAGTTTATAAACTTCCTCCCTCTCTCTTTCACTTCCTCTCTGGCTCCTAATCATGAGAGCCGAGGGGTGAGGCCAGGGCAGCGGGATAAGAAGCTTAGTGGCAGTGCTTTGGCTCACTTCTGTAGAGGAAATACAACTACTTTAAGGGGCTCCTGTGCCCTAGAAAGAGCTACTGGGAATGAGAGCGAGCGTAACTGCGTAAACACAAGTAATGGCATTAGGACTCGCATCTTTCCCTTGTTACAGTACATTTAGCAAAGCAGTAGGATTATGGGAAAAGTGTTGTGTCATGAGGAAATTAATGAGTGCAGAATGAGTGACAAAAGCTATTTGTTTTTGAGCTGGTCTATGTGTGTGGGATTATGGAGTGTCAATGGAAGCTTTGTCAGCATGACTGTTTTGCCAAGGATTGTAATTTTTCCAAAAAATGCAAGGTTTTAGTGTATATAATAAATATATGAATACATTTGGATATTGTCTCTCTCGCACAGACTTTTACATACGTTTCCCTTAATATTTTTTTCTTTAATGGTGCAGGTTTGGTGCTACTTTTAAAAGTTTTGCACATTTTTGTGAAGAGTCATGCTGGTGTACACTTACATGAGGTTAAGACTACATAGTTTCTATAAATAGTATTTTAGTTAAAAATGGTCGTACCACTCAGTGTATTTTGCCATGCTGAAATGACGTGTGTTCTTTGGTGATGCAATGACTGAAAATTAGACAATGAAACACTTATTATTCTGCTTTATCAGCAGAGACAATGGAAGAATCAGTACCTGAGAAAATGTCTGGAGAAGACAAAAAAACAAGTGCAAACATCGGGACGGTAGGCATATGGTGGCAAGTTTCGATGACTGGAAATCCTGAGTATTGATGCAATGATGCCCAAGTTGCTTCTTTTTTGTTGTTAGGGAATCAATTATCGCATAGTAAAAATAAATAAATAAACACACTAGCAGTGTAATTTACTTAAAACGTGTGCTGAACCATGTTGACAGATGGCAGTGCAATGTCTAACACTATCGTGGCATTGTTGCAGTACGCAAAGAACAGCAATGATAATGCAGCACAGAACTACTGAATGAACCTCTTTAGATATACGTCTAAATGAAAGTTTATAGAAATTTAAAAATTAATCATTTATTTTTTTCTGTTTCTGATGCTATTTATCATTTAAGAAAAGCATATGAAGAGTTTATTTGCCAAAACAGATAACTCATGTTTTTTTAAATTATGTAATCATGTTTTTATTGTGTTTTATTGTGTTAGTTAGCTGTAATTATTAGTTTTTTTTAACCTAATCAAAATAACCCAACTAAAGTTTGATTGAGATTAATTGGAATGCACAATGAAAAAACATGATTTCTGAGAATTGTTAAAAACGGAGTTATCTGTTTTTGCAAATAAACTCTTCATATAGTAGCCAGGAAAAGTACCAAAGTAATTTAATGACTCATATCATGTGGTGTCACCATCAAGTAAAAAGTAATAGCTTATTTTCCTTACACCTTGAATACGAATCATAAAAGTGTTTCAATATATTTTTTTCAAGGTAAAACATATTTTACAATTATCATAATTTATAAAAGTTTATCTTTCAAGGAAAAATTAACAAATACCATGTTTATAAACATAATTTCACAAGTTCGCCTGCCCATTCAGCCCTGCTATAGATAATAGTAAACGAACTTGGCTTGCTGTCCTCAAAGGAGGCTCAAACCTGAGGCTCGGCTCGAGCTCCGAGTTAAAGCAATGTGGATGATATTTGAGAGCTTTCTGTGTGTGTGACAACTTACATTTTGATCTGTTCCTCACACAAATCTATCATATGACTTCAAAACACTTGGAATACAGCACAAAGGTCCTAAACTATTTTAGATAGGGTGCTTTTTGGTCATTTTTAAGAGCATTCTTTGGAATAAAATCAATGTCATAGGTTTGACACAAAGGTAAGTAAATTATGACTTTCATTTCAGTCTGAACTATTCAGATAGAGTTTAAAATATTCGCCCTTTCACCATAGGTCTGGCAAGTGGGTGTTTTAGTTTATCATTCAGAAAGGTTTTGACTCATGATGAAAAATTAAATCTGACCCTAAATTAATCTAGACTCTCCAGCTTACTTAAAGCCTCACTAAGAATTTCCCTTTAATTTCCTCTTTTCCAATCTAAAATCCCACCAAAGAGACATTTTGCTCACTTTACTCAGAGAGTGATTTATAGCCAAACCTTCCAGTGTCATTGCCACCCTTGCTCTCTGTGGATCATTTACAGACAAAGAGGCTTTTCATGAGACTCTGCTGATAATTAAAAGGTGATAAAGTGTAAATAATCTTCATCTGTGGGGGAAAACAATGAGTCCCGTGCAGGTGTCCCATTTTTCAAGACTCTCTGATCTGAGACTAGTCACAGACCTCGTCATTGATCTACGCCTCCATCTGTCTACCATCTGTGGAAGCGTGAAATATTGCAAATCTTTTAAATTACACATATGGGTGACATCAGTTATGGCAATGGTATTTCGCGGCACTAGTCCTCTGAGAGAGGGCTATGAGAAACAAAACATTGTGTCAGCATCTGTCGCAACTCGCACATCTCCTAATGACGTTTGCCTAAGTGGAAAATTTTGAAGATGATCTAGTTTTTTTTTTTTCTCCATAACTCCGTAGCTAACATGTAGTGAGATAAATAAGAAATATTCTCTGCAAGGGATTAGGATGTACAAAAGGAATACAAAAAGTTTTGAAGAATGTACTGGACATTTTCTCATTTACAAGGAATTAGTGCAAAGGCATTCAGTCTTAAAAAAAGATTAAAAAACAACATAATATTTATAAAAAAGTAACATAATAAGTATAAAAAAGTCTTCTCATTCTATACAATAGCTTGATTAGGAAACATTATTCATTATTTGTTGAAAATCTTGAAATTAGGCCTAGCTCTCAATTGCATCCCTTGTGAAAAAGAAGTGTGCCTAATTGTACTAAGTGTACACCTGCAATATACTGCAAAACTTTTGCTTCCCTTTTGAAGCTTGAAAGTCTCAATAGTACAATTTTCAAAATATTTCCTTTTAAATTCCACACAGGAAAGAAAGTCATACTGGTTTGAAACAACATGAGGGTGAGTAAATAATGACAGAATATACATTTCTGATAAATTACCACTTTAAACGAATAGTAGGAATACAATCACTATGTTTGTTTAATTTATGCATATTTTATGGCAATTTTTTAATGTCAGTTTTGCGGCACATGTGCTAAGAGAGAGAGAGAGCTTTGAGAGACAAAACACTATGTCATGTAGATAAAAGGCTTTTCATGGCCAAGGGCAGATCCAGACCCTCTCTTGATTTGACGGACAATTTGATGACCCTGAAAACAGTTAAAAATGGCTTTGAACCACAATGGCCTTAAATTGAGATGAAAAATCAGTTTTGGGTCATTCATAGTCAGCTGGTTCAACCTGTGTTCAGTAACCTGGGTCAACTCAAATCTGCTGTTTCCAGCACACTGTAGTCCCAAACGCTGCCACCTGCATGCTAACACAGCTAACAGTGGCACAAAAGCCCATAGTAGCTGACTGAAGTGTGCATCGACGAAAGTGCAAGTTCTGGGTTCTGCTCACAAGGCTAACAATTGGCAAAGGGAACCATCCTCCCTGATAAACACTGTACCATCACGCTTTATTGAGAATGACAGAGCCTCTACTGCTCGCTTCTGCCATTCTCTTTGAGGCAGCGTGTCTCCATGAACAGAAGATAAAACCAGTGCCTGCTCTGTCTGAAATGGTAATGTGGCCTCATTAGAAGCGACATCCATGTGTGGATTTGACTAAATTTATGGTAAAATATTCATCAAAAAAAAAGAAAAAAAAAAGAAAGAAAAAAGGAAAAAAAAAAAAACAGACCCAAAGTATGGATTTGAGAGTGATATGGTGAGGAAAAGAGAAGCAAAACGATCAATTCTAACTCACATGTTAATAAAACTGAGTGTGGGAGAGGTGATGGTGGTAAAGTAAAAAAGAATCGGCTTTTGTCTGAGGCAGCTGAAGGGACTTGTGTCTTTTCAAAGGAACCCTTTTAAAACCAACAAAACAGTTGGAAGATAATTGCATCCTACAAACACCCTCCTTTTGGGGCATTATCACGGACTGCAGAACGAATGCTTTTTAGCAGCTTTAGATGCATATGTGCACTTAATACATCATACCAGTAGAAAGCGTCCAAAACTACCACTCAGCCCTTGTGAAAAAGTAGACTTTGACATACTTTTAAAAAGAGTATTTACTATGGAAATAATATACTTTAAAATAACATACTTAAGTGTGAACTGAGTGTAAGTACGGAAGAGGATTAGGACCAAGCAATAATAATAAAAAAAAAAAAGTAAAACCATCTCAAGATTAAAGTCATTATAATGTGAGATTAAACTCGTTAAATTTCAAGAAAAATGTCGAAATAAAATACTGAGAATAACACACTCGTGTCATATTCATTTTATCTCATTGTACAGTAATAACCAGTGTCAGCAGTGGCACAGGTTGTAGAAAGCAATTGTCATGATCTCTAGCTGGAGTGCCCATGAACCCCTGACTCTTGCCACGCTCACAGACTACATTCCCCATAATCTTTTGCCTGGACTCATCATCACTTATTGCATTCACCTGTGTCTTGTTACCTCCATCAGTCACAGTATAAAGGTTGCACTCATCCACACACACTTTGCAGATTATTGATAGCCTGTTACGTCTTTGTGTTTTCCCGTGTTTCCAAGTTCCTTGTTGTCTTGCCTTGCTTTGCCTTGTGTTTTGACCGTGGACTGTTTACCCTGGATTATGATTGTTTGCTGCCTGCCCTGACTATTGCTTTTCTTTTGGATTACTCTTTTGTCTCTTCCTGGATTATACCTGTTTGCTGTTGATGGACCCTGCCTGTTTTTACCACTCTTGTAAATAAAGCCTGCACTTGGATCCTCAACCCCGTTGTCACGCTCCCACCTTACAGAATACTGAGCCACACCTGGCAGCTATATGAGGGCGTCCCAGGCTTATCATGAATCCAGCAGCACAGTTGATGCATCTCTGTCAGGGTGATCAACCTGTTGAGGACTATGTTGAGGACTTTCCTCAGTGTCACAATCCTCAGTGTCGCCTTGGCTCTGCTGCTCTCCGTCTCTGCCCTGGGCTCCTCTTCCACCGGCTCTGTCTCCGTCAGTCGGGTCCCTGGTGGCGACAGCCCTTCGTCCACCATGGCTCCTCCCTCCATCAACTCCACCGTGGGCCTCCATCATGGCTGCAGTCTAGACTCCGCCCTGGTGGTCTTCAGCTCCGCCCCGGCGCCCTGCTTCGACAGCTCCGCCCAGGCTTCTTGCTCTGCCCTGGCACCCTGCTCCGCTGGCTTTGCCTCAGTCCCCAGTTCCCCCACTTCCACATGGACCTAGCCCTCCATCCCTCCCCCTGTTCCGCCACCGCTCTATCTCCCTCCTAGACTCATTTCTGTTCTCATTTGGGAACATCTGGAAGCCTCTGGGCTCTGTCACAATCTCTAGCTGGGGTGCAAGCTACTCAATATCGCTTTCATAATCACAGGTGAATTGCCTGCGATTATGAACGCGGTATTGCGTAGCTTGTTGGTGAACAATGGCTCTACGTAGTAAATGCCGCTCCATCTGAACGCACGTGATGGAGATTTACTACTAATCCCAGAACCGGCTTTACTCACGAGATGTGCTTGACAATCGCATGCGATTTATCATGCAGCCCTAATGATGAGTCCAGGCAAAGGATTATGGGGAATGTAGTCTGTGAGCATGGCAAGAGTCAGGGGTGGAGTGCCCTCTGGTTGAGTTCACCTAACCCAGGGGTAGGCAAGTTCGGTCCTAGAGAGCCGCAGTGCTGCAGAGTTCAGCTCCAACTCTGAAAAAAAAACTCACCTGCCTATAGCCTTAGTAATCCTGAAGACATTGATTAGCTTGTTCAGGTGTGTTTGATTAGGGTTGGAGCTGAACCCTGCAGGACTGCGGCTCTCCAGGACCGGAGTTCGCCACCCCTGCCCTATACCCTTATTCATGATTTCCACTTAATGTAGTCCACTTGAAGGAATTAATGAAAACAAGTGAGCAGACACTGAATGTGCCGGAAATGCTACATTTCTAGCGAGATGCAGGAATTTATTCTGACTGCGGCTCTCTAGGACCGAACTTGCCTACCCCTGACCTAACCTCTGGAAGTTTTGTTTTTTTCATTACTCCATGGTGCAATACAAAACACACACACACACACACAAAAACACACTTACAATGTATGAAAGACTGGCTCATCTTTATGGTGCTCTGAGTGACTCAATGACCTGAAAAAACATTTTTTTTTTCACTTCACCCAGTAGCTAAAAGTTTATCTGCCAATAGATGAAGTACCTAGTGCATATCTCAGTGTACTCAATGACATCATGGGAGTCTGCGGAGCGTGCACGAGTAATTAGTGTGTTCTGTGTATAATTGTGTGGTTGAGGATACTAGATGAGCACATACAGACCTCCCTGCTAATCTAGTGGTGCTAATTCACGACGTGGGTATACTAAATCTAGCCCTTAATCATTGCCCTTAATAAAGGATGGGAATTCAATTAACTACCTCAATGATTGCAACGTCGTTGAATGACATAAAAAATGAACGCTAACTAACTGGAAAGTTCATTTAGGATACAAACACCAATGCTGTGGAATGGATTCATGATTGAGAGGAAAATATACATGAAGTAAGACATAAGAGAAAAATAAAAAAAAGAGGTAGAAAGAATTAAAGTGAAATGATTGAAATAGCATCTAAATGCCAATGAAAGATAGTTAATCTTGCCTTATTTGCACTGATTATTGATCATAAATATATTGATCAAAATATGTAAACATCATCACATAAAGTGTTTTGAAACAAGTTTATCGCTCTTACTATATATAAAAAAAAAAAAAGTTTGTTCTGTAATCTAACAACATTTAGTCACAGAGACCTGCAAAGTTCACACTGTCTACATTGTGTCTATCTAAAAATTTAACTAGTGTTAAACCATTTGCAGTCTAAAATAACTAAATTTTCCTGTTTTAATAAATTGTAAAATATAATTTACTTTATAATTTAATTTAGTGATAGTAAAGCTGTGTTTCAGCATCATTATTCCAGTCTTCAGTGGTTCAATGGTTCTTATATGTTTATTTGGTAATCACACATTGCGGTATTATCAATGTTTATCAATTATCAATGAAACATGATACATTTTTTTTTCTATCGTGATTCTATGATAAATAGGATTCTGTGGATTTTAGGATGAATAGAAAGTTCAAAAGAATAGCATTTGTTAGAAATAGAAATCTTCTGTAACATTTTACATTTTTCTTTACTATCACTTTTCATCCATTTATTGCATCCTTGCTGAATAAAAGTATTCATTTCTTTTGAACATTTGAAGAATAGTCAAACATAGTGCACAATGTAGTAATAATTATACAAGTGATGGAATCATAAAGTGGCATGTGGTTTTTGCTGCCGTAGCAGCAGTGTGGTAAGAATACCTGAGGTATTAAAGTTCAGGTAACAGTTATTGTTGTAGTAATTTACTGATACAGTATAGTATAAAGAAATATTAATAAAACATTTAATTATACATATATTGATAAAGATGGAGTTGTGGTGCCAAATACTTGTGGTAGTGCAAATGTTTCTCTAGTTACCGCATTTAGTCCAACAGTCTAGTGTTTCTCCTTGAGGTGGAAGGTATCAAGGAATTGAAAAGCCTGCCAGCCATATTTTGGAAATTCCCCAGATGTTGTATGATAAAGTTTCTGAGTTGTTCATACTACGAAAATATAAACTACACTTACAGCATTTACCTGAATTTCTATGAACATGATTCCACTTTAATTCTGCTTCCTTAAATTCGAATTACAATTCTGCATCCTGTTTGCTGCCAGATTAATTCTGAATAGAGAACAACAATGATCTGCCAGAAGCTCTGAACTTGGAGGAGGATCAATGTTTAGTTGTTATGGGGCGAACGAGACGTGAGACGTGTGGATCCATGTGCAAGGCTTTATTTACAAAGGCGTGGTCAATAAACAGGCAAGGGTCAGAAAACACAGGTATAAAAAACATTAAAAAACTGTGTTTTTATGTCTGTTAGTCTCTTTTCCTCGTCTTCAAACAGTCTCAACTTATCGCAAAATCATCAGATAAACACTCGGAAACACATCTATGATCGACAGAGCCTTCTGGAAATCGGCAGTGAGTACAAACAACAGCTTTTGCCGGTGACTACTGAGAAGCTACGAGGCCTCTGTCTGCTGCTGAAGCCGAACCCCGAGACCGCGGCCTCGCCTACTGACGCTACCCGCACAAAACGGCGACGCCGGCGATGTGAGAGGGGACAGAAGCGCGGCAAGCGTGGAGGCACACGAGCTAGGCTAAGGGCTAACCCCACTAGACCAGCAATTCCATCACTCATGCTCTCAAACGTTCGCTCTCTGGAAAATAAACTGGACTTAATTCAACTCAGTCGGTCTACACAGCATGAGACAAGGGATTGTTGTGTGTTTGTTTTCACTGAAACATGGTTAAACGACAATATCCTGGACTGCGCTATTCAGCTGCACGGACTCACCTGCTACCGAGCGGACAGAGATACAGCACTGTCTGGTAAGACTCGCGGGGGTGGCTTGTGTGTGTAACCACTTTTATTCACGGTTTGAAATGCAGAATGACACACCTGCACAAAAACTGCCCATACCTCCCAACGACCAGGTGCTCTGTCTGTCTCCAGCTGACGTAAGGAAGACCCTATCTAGGATTAACCCACGCAAGGCTCGTCAGGACCCGCAACATACCTTGCCGTGTACTGAGAGACTGTGCTGCACAGCTGACAGATGTCTTAACAGATATCTTCAACACCTCGCTGAGCCAGGCAGTCGTCCCCACATGTCTCAAATCCACAACAATCATACCGGTACCAAAGAAATCACCTGTGTCCTGTCTAAACGACTACCGTCCCATAGCACTGACTCCAATCATGATGAAGTGCTTTGAGAGGTTAGTCATGCACAACATCAAAACCAGCCTCCCCAACACACTCGATCCGCTCCAGTTTGCATACCGTCCAAACCGCTCAGAAACACAGGCAGAAGGTCAGGAAACAGACAACAAGGCAGCACAAAGTGACTAGACTTAGACTAGAAATAGAACTGGGAACAAGGACCAGGCACTAGGAATAGCTCTGTAATGTAGCTATCGCTAGAAGAGTGATACGCGCTAAACAATACTCGTCAGTTTGAGAAGGATCTGAGTGAGTGTTATATAGTGTGTGTGTGTGATTGGTTACAGCTGTGTGCAATCAGTGCAATGGATGATGGGAAATGTAGTCCGTGGTGATGTGTAACAGTCTGTGTAGTGAGAGAGTCAATATGATGGATGAGTGACCTCTGGTGGCGATCGGACGGAAGTCCATGGACAGGATTCGTAACATTAGTAAAGTCCCATACAGTACAAGACAAGTAAGGTAATTCAGTAAAATCACAAAATAAATCCAAACAACCCAAATAATTGTCTATTTTAGATATTTCAGATAAAATATTTCAGATAATATATATATATATATATATGCAGGAGTCAACAGTCTGGTTTAGGTTGGCATACATCCTAGACTGTTTTTTCAGTCCATCCCAAATGACTGGCAAGAGTTCTATGTGATTGTTCCCCAGCTGAAACGGACCACTCATGCGTGGCAGTGAAAGAGTCAGGCTGGGATTGATAGGAGTTTACCTGACATGAAAGCCTGTCTCTCTGCCCTTACTCAAACCCATTTCCCCACACTGAGCCTTCACCACATGTTCTAATGGAGATGACAACCTGCCTGCTCAGCATGCCAGTCTCACTGTAGAGTAACAGCTGGGCCACCGGGCTCAGCGGAAGCACATACTTCAATAGCTGCTCCTACCTCATGCTGAGTTTAATATACTACTTTATCATGCAGCCAACACCTTTGAATGATGGCACACTTTAGCAAGGTGTTTAGATATACAGTAGGATTTTGGAAGTTGAGGCAGAATATGTTGCTTGGTTGGTTGTTGGTTAGTTCCTCCTCATCTGTGTATTTAGCTTTTGGTTAAATGTAATCTGTCAATGATTTGATTCACAGTATGCAAATATGATGGATTTGTGTAATCTTTACTTATCATCAAACCCCACTGAAGATCATTAAGGACATCCAGTGTAATGGATTTCGACACCATTTGGGTAAATCTGTCAATACAGACACGAAAAGCACCATTGATTCATAAAATATTAATTGCTACTGTAGCACTCTTTGCAGGTTTTGTAAGGACATCCATTTGTTTGTAAAACAACAAAAAACAAACAAAGAGAAACTAATACAGGAAATGGTAATACAACATCACTGAATAGCTGACACTATCATCTGAAAAATACAAAACGTTTGAGATATAAACGCAAATCAGTTTGTTGTTCTTACACCAAACCCTTGGCCCTCAGCTCTTTGATGGCTTATTGCTTGCAGGAACACTAGAGTCATAAATGAAGTCAGTGTCGGGTAAGGCAGAGTGGGAGATTTGCCTAAGCCACCAAACAAGAGTGCTAATTAAAGTTACTGTCAGTTTCGTTCAAGCACTTTCTGCTTTGGAACCAGAGAGGCTTCTCAATGAAAATAGAGCCGCGGTTAATTCTTACACATCCTGACAGCTAATTATAAATACAATATAATGTTCAAAGAGTACTAATAACAAGATTTGAACATCTTTATATTCAAAGCCAAATTAGTAATGAGCTTTATGCTAACTGGAAAGAAATTAGTCACTTCTGCTGAGGGAAAAATTATGTTATGCATATCTGAAATGGTTTAACTTATACGAGAGCTAAAGAACATGCTGTAGTCAGTTAAATGAAACAACCTCACCAAACTTAAAACAATTGTTCATGATATTTTCATGTCATTCTAAGCCAGTATGACTTTCTTTCTTCTGTGGAACAAAAAAAAATTCTTAAAAGTGGGCCAATTTAGTCCTAAGAGACTGCTAAAGTAGTACACTTACAAGTATACAACTAGTACATTGATTTTAATATATACTTACTACATCAAGTATATCTGGAAGTATACATATGTACTCAGACTTCACTGCTTTTACATTTAAAGTTTAATTTTATAAACTACTGAAATAATACACTTACAAGTATATGACTAGTACATTGATTTTAGAATACTTACTACATAAAGTATACTTGGAAGTATACATATGCACTCAACCTTTACACCATTACTACTAGTACATTGATTTTAGAATACATACTACATTTTTTAGTATGCATAATGCATAATATCTCTTTCTATTTAAACGTCTCCACACTGTTTCAAACTGACATTTGTTCTTTCTGATGACAGCTGATGTCAGTTGTGACAGATCTACGCACAACAGAAGTGTCACAACCTTGCGGCTCCCTGTGAGCTCCCAGTGTCCCAGACAGATGCCACCATGCACTTATCATTCCCCCTGGCCTGGAGCTCATTAATGAGACAGTGCTGTCACAGCGGTACGATCCAGTGTTAACTGGGCAGGAGAGTAGGATACTGACGGAGAACGATGGGAAGTGAAGACTGCATCACGACAAGTTTGACTGCCGTGCGAGCGGACTAAAGAAGGTTGAATCTGTGGGGTTTGATTGCTGGCACAGCAAGTAATCACGATGAAGTGGAACCGCTTGAGTCTCTGGGGCATTTCTGCTCTTCTTTTGATCTTCCTCTGGTTTGTAAGGTTCCCTGCTCATTTGAACGCACCACCAACATCATCCATTTTTAAAAATACTTCCTTGATTACTGAATATTTTGGTTACCTGTGATGAGTGGGGTCCAAGTAACTTAGATGACAAGGAAGACAGCTTTGATAAGACAAGAGCAATTTGACACGTTACCTCATTCATGAACAATTAGGTTACTTATTAGTTACTTGACTTAGGACAAAAAGACAAATCAAGAAAGTTTTTTTTCCTGTCTTGGAATAACCCTGCACATCTGAACATTTGTGGTTAAAAAGTATATACATATTATTATTATTTTTCTAGAAAATGGCCGATCATTTCGCTAGATAAGACCCTTATTCCTCGGCTGGGATCGTATAGAGCCATTTGAAGCTGTACTGAAACTGCAATTTGGACGTTCAACCCGTTGAGCACCATTAAAGTCCATTATATGGAGAAAAATCCTGGAATGTTTTCCTCAAAAACCTTAATTTCTTTTCGACTGAAGAAAGAAAGACATGAAAATCTTGGATGACAAGGGGGTGAGTAAATTATCAGGACATTTTTATTCTGGAAATAAACTAATCCTTCAAGTACTCCAGACCAAATAAGACACTGAGACATTTTACAAAATATCTTCTTTTAATTTCCACAGAAGAAGGAAAGTCATACAGTTTTGGAATCACATGAGGGTAAGTAAATGATGACAATTTTTATTTTTTTTGCATTGAATATCCCTTTAAACAACTTCAATGTAGATAAGTCTGCCCATGAAATCTGAAGGACATACACTATAGCTCTTTGGTCTGAAAATATCCAACAAAGTCTGTTTATACTGTATGGATAAGGCTTTCACTTAAGCTTCTTCCTTTCACATTGAATAGTTTTTGTCCTTTTATGGCTGAAATTTGATGTATGTTATCTGTGCTCTAAAACTTGACACATTTCATAACATGGTGCCCTCCAAGACTAGACAAACATGCTAGATAAACATTCAAGAACAGGTCTACTGGCATAGTCTTTAAGCAAATTTCATCAACAGATAAAAGTGGCATTAAAATAACCCAAATATTCACAACGTTGCTTAATTGTATATTACCAACAAAGTCATATTAAAGGCAGAGTAAGTGATTTTTCAAAAACACTTTAGAAAACTGATTCGGGCCGAATCGCAAAACAAACTTGTAGCCAATCAGCAATAAGGGGCGTGTCTACTCGTGATGTGGAGGAGAGCGCGTTCAGTGCATGGGACGGACATTAGCCGAGCGACAGAAAGATAGAGATGGCGGATAAAAAACAAGAGGAAAACGTCTGTGGAACGATAAGGCAAGAAGTAGGACCTGTGTAAATATCGGATCAGCTTTCCAGCGGTGGAGAGAACTCAAGGAGCGGAGGCCTGCGATCGGACGCCGAGGTTGCTATGTTTCTTCTCAGTAGGTGAGTAACACCGTGTCTACAACAGCTAAAGTCTGCCTACACTGGACGCGATCAAACGACCGTTGAAAACCATTTGAAATTTGTGTCAGCACGTCATAAATAGAACCCGGCAGCAGTTTTCTGTCGGGGATTTGTTGCGCCGCGCCGCTCACGTCCGTAGACACGGTGTAACATTGGTTTTGCTTTGTTTCACAGAACTAATCGTTGCCTGGGTTGCGTACGTATATGAGGGGCGGAGCTATCAAAATAGGGGCAAGACCCTTTTGGGGTAGAGGTGTTTGTTTTGGTGATTTCAAATATCAACATTGACTACCAGAAATCACTTACTCTGCCTTTAATGTCAAATTTTAAATACATCACCCTGTAGCTAGTGGACTGACTCAAGTGACTGTGAGGAACACAGAGTAAACTTAACAATACTGTTAAGACTACAAAGGTCAACATACTTTGTCTTATTAGCTATATGAAGCAAAATAAACAATAAAAAAATTTAAAGAAATAAGTAAAAGGCACGTCAGATAAGCTAATCCAATTACCACTTATTTCTGTATTCACTTTGACAAGTTTGGCGCAGACCATGTGCAAGCTAATTAAACGTTCAGTGGAGAGTGTTTTAGTCTGGACTTCTGCATTCAAACAATTCCCTGTAAAACACACACACACACACACGCGCACACACACACACACACACACACACAAAGAAAAAAAAATTAAAATAAAAGCTTTACTTGCTAATTAACAACCAACCGCACACTTTATTTTTTATTTTATTTTTTATTTTTTATCTTAGCAAATCATTTAGCTGCCACAAATTGGCATTACTAAAGCATCAAACCATGTCTCTCTCATTTATTTATTTTGTTGTTGTTTCCCATTTGATAGGTCAAACTTTGCCACCCAAGACTGTCAAGAAGGCCTCACAGGCATATGTTCCCAGCTCATGTTTACTATAGCTCACAAGCAATCTGGTCCAGGCGTAGTACTATCAACTCTGACTGATGTGATGTCAGCCTTCTATAGAGCCTTCCATCCTCTGAGGGTAGAAAGGGGTGAACTGTACTTGGTTGAAGGCTGATGAGGCCACAACCACAGGCTATCAGTCTCACAGCTGGCATGTCAGGACAATCTGAAGCAGGCGTTTGAGGAAGAACAGCCTTTTTCTCAGGACCCGGTCGGTCACAGTGGAGTCAGTCAAGAGGCCAGTGGGTAATTTGGAGTGAGAGTAAACTGTCACAGTTACATTAAAATCCAGACAACATGGCAGTTAATGTGAGCATGTGTCTTATTTCAGTCTTTTTGGCTTCTTTACGAGTGAATTCTGTTGACTGGTTTGTGACAGAAAAATAAAAAAATCACATTATTAAAGGTGCAGTATGTAATATTTACAGGTAGCAGTTGAAAGGGGTACTGCAGTTCAAATTCAAAACACTGCAGAGCATTGTTTCTTACGTCCCCTCCTCCTCAGACTCAATGCTCAACTGGGTTGCCAGATTGAGGACCTGCAACAGGAATGAACACAACTGACAATGGAAGGCGACATGCCTTAAACGGTAAGTTGATAAGTTGATTTATCCTTGTTTTAATATTCCTCTGGTCATAGAGCTTTTTAGATGAATGCTGAAGCTTTTTAGTTCAGGTAGAATCTGGGATCACTGACCCAGTTTGTTTGCTGGCTTACATGGCTGCAGTATGCTGTGTTTTGCACCAACTGGCCACCCGAGTAGTCGAAATCTTATTGGGTAAACTCGATGTGGGTGGAATCACACAGATCAAAACGAAAATAAATTCTGACACAGAACACACATAAAATAACTGGCTGTAGCATTGTTTTTAGGAGAGATAAGTATGTGAACTTATCATGCTTCCTAAATTTCAGCAAACATATGATGGTATTTTTATGCTTTACTGTAGTACAGTCAAATGAATGAATGAATGAATGAATGAATAAATAAATAAATACATACAGCACATTTAATTATTACATTTGAAAAAGTTATTTTTGATTTTTGTTTAATCTTCTATTAAAATGTTAATCATATGAATGTCATTTTATCCTACAGGACTGCTTTATAGTAAGACAAATCAACTAACACCACAAAATAAATAAATAAATAAATAAATACATACATATTACAAAATAAAATAAAATTGAATGGATCTCCTATAAAACACACACACACACAATATATACTTTATTGTCAACTAACTCTCATTAATTTGCAACTATGTGTCAACTAACTCTCATTAGAGTAGACTGCTAGCTTTTTGGTTGGGGTTAAGGTTAGTAAAATAAATTGACACATACTTGCATAGTTACTCATAGTCAGTAGAATGTCTGTTGGGGACCATTAAAATAAAGTGTTAGCAGATATTAAGCAGACAGTCTAACAGCAGTCTAATGACTGGTAGTTAACATGTAGTTGCAAAATTACTTATAGTTAGCAGCAGAATGTCTAAATTGGACTATCAAAATAAAGTGTTACCAAATAAAAGTAATATATATATATATATTATTATTATTATTATTTTTTTTTTTTTTCAGTTTCATACAAAACATTTAACTGCATGAATAACCCTGTGATGCATCATATAAAACAAGATCTGCCAAACAGCCATACCAGCTTGAGACTACTGCAATTTTACAAAACATTATCAGTCAACAGGATATTAAAGTGGTATTCTTGCACAAACACACCGTATGGGGGAAAAAAGCCAATTACTGTAAATGCATTCCACTTGGCAGATGCCCTAAAGGCTAAACCTAAACCTTTTAAAAATGCTGGGAAATGTGGCTGTTTACTGTTACAGTGCTTTAAAAAAAAAAACTACTTGACTCTATGCCAGCACACCTGCCAATATTTGTTAGTGCGAGGTTTTATATGAGAGCTCTCTGAGAAATGCTCCCAGGGGTGGGAGCCAAAATAATGAAGGTTTTAATGTCCTCCCTCTGATCAGCTTGATCAATGGTTGCCCTACAGCAACCTCACAGCATTATCCGTGAATTAAAGATTATTGTCTCATTTAAAAAAAAAATCCAGTCTTTTTTCCATGGTGCCAAAAGGTTTTATTTTCATGATTGCCTTTTTTTCCAAACTGGCCCTCACTCATTAGAGGAAAATAACATAAACTGGTTTTGGTTCAAATGCAAAAATTACAATAATCAGCCGCTAATTTATGCAAGTAATTAAGTCAAATTTATATGCAAACCTTCATGTAACTTATATAAGATGCTAATAGAGTGGATGCTTAGCAGATTAAACGCCCAGCAAGACACTATGGTCCCATGGCGCTTGTGATAATAGATTAAGATACACCACCCAGATGAGATCTTATGTTCTCCTCTCTCACTTTCCCTCATTCAGTGTTGCCTCATATCCAAAAGTCTTACATACAAGTAATTATTATTACTATCTATCTATCCATCCATCCATCCATCCATCCATTTATTATTTTTTTCATGATTATATGGTTAGTTACATTTGTTATGTGCATTTAGCATGGGTTTAGACTCTTTTTTTTGGCTGATCTTTTGTTACTCCTGCATCTTTGCCTGTTAAAGTTTAGCTTTATATGTATCTATATATTCCATTGCCTGCCTGTTATAGTTTTTTTATATAGTGGCAAATTTAGCATTGTTAATGGAGGAACAATGATCAAAGACAAAATCCTTGTTTGAATCAACATGTAAACTGAAAAACAGTGCAGGATTTACTTTGAAACTGTTTTTACTCAGAAATTGCTAGTAAATCTCACAAATAATTAGTAAGAAATGGAATGGTACGTAATACATTGAATTAAAAAATTAAATTTTAAAGTAGAAAAACTTAAATAGTAATTTCTTGTAAAACACTCCAATAACTTTTATGTAAAACCTTTTTTCCATTCTTGTCCCACTAATACTGTCACATGCAAGTCTGTTTTGCTTTAGTTGTGTCTTTGCCATTTTACCAGTTTTCCCTCTGTGTTTAATTAGTTATTCAGTTAACCTGTGTTCCATTAATTAAGTCATTAGTCCCTCACTTCCTTTTGTATTTATACTCCCTGTTGTGTTCAGTTTCTTGCTGGTTATAGTTTGTCGACGTGTTGTGCTACGTTGGTTTTAGTTATCTCCTGTGTTCCTTGTGGGTTTATTATTAAAAGACTGTTGTGCATTACTTTTCATTGTCGTGCACTTATTAAATAGCACCTCAGCATGACAAATACGCTTTTTATTGTTATTGTTATTTTTATTTTTTTCAGGAAGAGCTTAAAGGACTTCACTGCCAACCACTTGACCTGGCACGAGGTTCTGTCAACAGCCAGAGGGCTTTAAATGCAACCTTTCAAAAACAAGCCAACACAGCCAGACGTGTGTGTTTGTGCCACACTGTAATGATACGCATCCAGAATGATGCATTTTAAATTGTTCAGGGATTATTTATGCATCTCCTTACATATGCAGCATCTTTAATATGCAGCATCATTTGAATTATGTATGGCTACTTATTTTGTGTAGATATGAACAGAATAAAATTACACTTAAGATTCCTTGTATACAAGCAGGTTTATTTAACCTCTTCAAGGAACTGAGCTCTGATATTGTTCATATCACAAGGTTGTTCTTTTATTTATATTTATTACTATAAAATATTTAATTGTCTTGAATTTTTAAAAGTACCTAGGTCCTAATTCTAATTATTGGATTTGGCCTTGTCACCCATAACTCACAGGTATATAAATTCAAATGCAGCATTGACAACTTGAAAATAGAGTAGAAAGGCAGCAAAATAGCCCAAACTAAAAAGCTTTTGCTGGTCCGCATGGGAATGAGCATCATATGCCTGTACTGCTAGACATGCCTCAGTCAGCTGTAAGTAATGTTTTTGTGAAACAGAGTCATCTACAACAGCGCTAGCAAGTGCCAAAGTGGGCACAGTGTAAACATTATCTATACTCATTTGCAGCACTCACTATTGAGTTACAAAATGCCTCTGGAAGAAATGTCAGCACCAAAACTGTTGATTCACTTGGGATTCTGTGGTCATGTAGCCACATACAAGCCTAAAATCATTACAGTATGTACCACGGCAAGTGTGGTCTGGAGTGCTGTAAAGCCTGCACGTTCTCTAGAGCGCTCATGCTTCTCCTGGCCATCTGGCAGTTTGAGGGACTCATTTAGATTTGGCAGATGCCACAACAATTACCTGCCCGTATGCATATAGTGCCAAGTTTAACATTGTTAGTGGAGGAATAATGGTCAAAGTGAAAGAGTTGATGAAAGATGAAAGAGTTTTTACTCAGAAATTGCTAGTAAATGTCACAAATTATTACTAAGAAATGGCAAGTTCACACTGACTTAAACATGAAATTTTGAATTTGACGTTTTTTATATTCATTCATATATATATATTCAAATAAGAAATTTGTAAACAAACAAACAAACAAATAAATAAATAAATAGCAGACATTGCATTGGGTGATATGACAGTCACCTTGTATTTATACTGACACTCAGTGGTGTGGATGCAGAATCACGCAAAAGTTTTTGATCCTCAACAACTTGAAGTTCCACTCATCTGGTTGCACTTTTCTGGACTGTACAATAAATTAGTATGAGTATTTTAACAGGAAAATACATACATACATACATACATAAACAAATAAATAAATAAATAACATTTCAAATAAAATAAGCGACAGAGCAGGTGGGAGAGAAGCCCGAGGCAGAGACGTAGAGCTGATGAGCCAGGGCGACGGGGAGGATCCAGAGGCCCAAGGCGGAGCAGATGGCAAGTGAGGTGTAGGCGGGGATCTGGAAGGCCGTGGTGGAGCTGGAGCGACAGAGGACCAACGTGGAGCTGGAGGGAGGGAGGAACCCAACGGAGCCGGTGGGATGGATCGACGAGGCGCAGCCAGAGAAGTGGAGTCCTGAGGCGATGGCGGGTCGACGACTGACCAAAGCAGAGCGGGAGGGACGAGGGAGCCCGGCGGAGCTGGTGGACTGACGAGACATGGTGGAGCTGTGGGGTTGACAGACCGAGGCGGAGTCTGGGACTCAGAGGCTTGAGGCAAAGACAAGGGATCCTCCAGCCACAACGCCGATGGAGATTGGCAGACCCGCGGCGAACCCACATCAGAGATCAGTGGGCTGAGGGTGAGTTGAGGGGCTGACAGGGGACAGCAGAGGCGGTGGTGAGGATTGATGAAGAGGTGGTGGGAGAGGGAGGCTGGGCTGTGTGCTTTGAGCAGTCCGGGGGTTCAGGAATGGTGTGTGCTGCCCACACACACTAGATGGCCACTCCCAGCACTGGGAGTGCCAGAGATAGGGGAACGACCTCCATGGTCGTGACGGGGCAGACAGACAGTTCTGGGTAGATGGATAGTTCGGGCACGAGCTCCAGGGTCGTGATGGGGCAGACAGACAGTTCAGGGTAGATAGACAGTTCGGGCACAACCTCCATGGTCGTGATGGGGCAGACAGACAGTTCAGGGCAGATAGACAGTTCGGGCACTACCTCCATTGTCATAATGGGGCAGACAGGCAGTTCAGGGCAGACATATAGTTCGAAAATGGCCTCCTTGGCCGTAACAGGACAGACAGAGACTTCAGACATTGACGGGAAACGGGCCGAGGCGGAGTCCGGGATTCTCCAGCCACTGGGGATCCTCCAGCCATGGGGACAATGGAGGACTGCAGACCCGTGGAGCTAGCACCTTACAGATGGTGGGCTTAGGGCGAGCAGAGGGGCTACCAGACAACAGCGGAAGAGGAGGCAGGAGCGGGCGG
>NW_015627226.1:1544137-1549537 GCF_001515625.1 Sinocyclocheilus rhinocerous
GGAGCCCTGCTGAGCCAGTGGACTGCCAGGCCACGGAGGAGAGGAGGGAGCTAGGAGCCATGGTGGAGCCACTGGGTCGACGGGCCGAGGCGGAGTCCGGGGCTTAGAGGCTGGAGGCAGAGGCCAGGGATTCTGCAGCCACAGTGACGATGGAGAATGGCAGACCCGCGGAGCTCGCACCGTTCCGATGGTGGGCTGAGGGCGAGCAGAGGGGCTGCCAGACGACAGCGGCAGTCAGGAGCGGGCGGGCATTTGTGAGCGTCCGGGCTTTCAGGGCTTAACTCAGGAACGGAAGCCCTCTCTGCTTTGGAGTTGCACAGTCCCAGCTCTGTAATTAGCTTGCCCTCAGCCACGGTGCAGGGGGCGGAGCTCCTCTCCGCGCTCTCACTGTCCGCGGCTTTCTCCCTCGCGGCAGGCGTTGTAGCTGGCTCTCGCACCTAGTCTGATGATCCGAGAGGCTCTGACTCCATGGCGATCTTCAGCTCTGTCGCACTCCTTGGTGATGGCTCGTCGGTCGCAACGGACTCTGGCTCTCCGTCAGCGATGGACTCGGGCTTGCGCTCCGTGCAGCGGGGAGATGGTGGGCTGGGCTCTGGGTCTGGCTGTGCTCTGGATCGGGGATAGACACTCTCCAGACACCAGATAATGGCTTCCCTCCAGCTCAGTCCAGAGGTGTCTGGGAGGTTGTCGTGGCGATAGTAATTTGCCCTGATCCAGAACAGTAAGTTCAGCGCAACGTCGTCGAAGCTAGCTGAGTTCAGCGAGCTAGCTGAACTCAACCTTGCGGGCTAGGGCGGTGAACTTGGCAGCGAGGGGATCCAGGAGGAACTACGGAAACAAAAAACACTGAATAAAACGAGGAAACAAAACAGAGGGGGAACACGAAGTAATACTGTTTCTTGGTCGGGTCTTCTGTCACGATACGCTGCCGGAAGGAATGAAGGAGCCGTGGATAAACGAAACTGTCATTTATTAAATCCAACACACATGGTAAATCCAAATTGGGAGGGAAGGAAGACACACGCACACAACTGGTAGGCCCGACAAACACAGACTGAACAGACTGGGGCTTAAATACACAGGATAATGAGGGAATTGGGAGGAACACAGGTGAACAGAATGACTAATTAAGAGACAACGAAGACAGGGACAACCAAATAAGGGCACATGATGGAGAAACTGGGTCACGGGGAGCACATGGGGAGCAAAACACAACAAAGACAGTCCAATCCTGACAAACATTGTGGGAAAATCAAAATGTACACAGCTTCTCTTATGCTGAACTTTGATCTTGGAATTACTTTTCCACAACTTTTTGTATTTTCAAGATGCAGCTTTTTAAATCATTGATTATACCAACAATAAGAAATTAAGGGACAAACATTATTTTTAAATTATGTATATTAATTACTTCTTCTTCTTAGGTTACACTAACGGTAAGAAAAAAAGTAGATATAAATAAAGGTAAGCTTCAGAAATCAAAATGTTTAAAAATAAATAAATAAATAAAAAAGCAAATAAATAGCCGTTTTTTATGCACTTGACAATTTCATCTATATCCAAATTATTTCATTTTATTTAATACTGTTATGTCATAAAATGCCTTTTACATGGAAAAGATGACAAATTCTTAAGAAACTCCATGACTAAAATACTCAAGGACAGGTTTGTCACAATATTTTGATAATAACCTTGATATAGGACAAACAAACAAACAATTTTTTTTATAAATAAGTACTAATAATAATGTTTAGGTTAACTTTTTTGGTTAACAGTTTTTCAGAAATAGTCAGAATAACTAAGGTGAAGAGAAACCTCTAAACCAACATCTATTCAAATATTGGAATAGCAATGGACAAGTAGCGCAAAAGCAGGACAATCTTTTCTATCCCCCTTTTCCATTAGAGAATAAAAAGTATTTTGACAAAAAAAAAACAGACATCTAATTACACAGGCAAGATGGAAGTCTGAGGTATTGGCTAAGGATAAAACAAAGGGCACTGATCTCTCAGACAGTCCCAGAGGACCCTCAGGAGCAGTCACCCAGTGATGACCAACAGTGCAAACAAATGTCTCCTGTTCCCTTCTCCTTCCTTTGTTCCTAAACAAACAGCACCTCTCTGACAGTGGTCAGGGAAGTGTTTAGTCTGCTAATGTACAGGGAAACAGAAGAATTGGTGGCAGACAGTGCTTCTATTGTCCCACTAGTTACTGTGGGAACAGATCCCACTCTCTAACCTGGATTGAGTGATCCAGGGCAGAAGAAAGTTATAAAAAAGAGAAGAAAAAAACAGGAAAACTATACAACTGCATCTGCTGCATTCAATTTTCTAGGGAGCACTGCTGAAAGAGAAGATGAAAGAGCTGACCACAAACAATGTGTAGCTTTGCCTTTAGCAATGCCAATGGCACCTACCAAACTGAAAAAAAAGCTTTTCAACATTGGTGGATTTGCCTCTAGTTAAAGGGGTCATATGATGCGATTTCAAGTTTTCCTTTCTCAGAGAGTGAGTGCGAGAGAGAGAGTGAGAGAGAGAGAGAGAGTGCGAGAGAGTGAGTGAGAGAGAGAGAGAGAGAGAGAAAGAGAGAGAGAGAGAGAGAAAAAGTGTGTTGTAGATTCACAAGACACACTTTGACAGACAGACTGCTGAACAACCAAGCAAAATATCAGAAAACTCAAAATGTACAAAAAAAAAAAGTTATTTATGAAGTTATAAAATATAGCAGTGTACATTTGCCCCACTGAGAAATGTACAACAGCACACGCATCAGAAATCATTCCAATCTGTCATTTTATGACAAGAAAGCTATTTTGGGAGAATTTCCACTCTATGAAACATTGTGGCAGTGAAAAAACTTCAAAAGTTCACTAGTGATGGTTATGTTTAGAGGTGCACCTTCATGTTTATATTTTTTCCTAAAACTCTCAATTTTCGTATTAAAATTGACACCTTGCAAGAAATTATTCCATAGAGTGGAGAATCATTCCAATCTGTCATTTTATGACAAGAAAGATATTTTAGGTCAATTTCCACTCCTAAACATAAACTGTGACTGGTGTGTAAGCAGATAAATGTACGAATAGAAGCAAAAATGTACGAATAAAATTGTACAAATTCTACAAATTAGCCACATTTTTTTTTTCTAAAATGTAAAATAGATGAGAATTGATATGAGATCATGCTGAACCACATAATAAATTATACTAGACATTGACTGGGTTTGATTTATCTGCATTTGCTTTGCTTTGATTTATCAGCATTTGTCTTGAACAAACTGCATGCATTCCCAGCTTGCCGTGTGACCTGACGTTGAAATGTGGTTGAAATAATTTCAGTTATTGTTTCCAAGTTGGTAAAAAAAAAAAAAAAAAGCTGAAACAATGTTTAGTGCTAAATGGTTGTAAAAAATGTTATTAAAATACTAATAAATCAACACTGAAATTTTAACAAGGCAAAGATGTTGAAACAGCATTGCAATAATGCAATTAATTGCAAATTCTAAAGGTTCAACCTTGATCACTGATTCACCTGTGAATAAAAATTTAAATGCCGCCTGGGTTTTTATTGCATGAATAAAGAACAATACTGTATAAAAAAAATAGGAATAGTAAATGTATTGTCCAGAATAGAGGTATTCATTTAAAATTTCAAGGTGGGGGGTGCGGGGTTGGGGATCTTTGGTTTAATTTAACCCATTTCTCTCAAAATACATAAAAAGTAAGTCACCCTTAAACTAGCAGAAGAATAAAGTGAACATTATAGTTACCTACACAACGTGTACCTATATGAATAAAACACATCGTCAGATTTTAATTGAAAGGATTAATTATTGCCACTTTCCTTAGACACCAGTGTATTTAACAAAATTACAAACATCAGTGTGTATTTAACAAAAGTCTTTTTTGCTAGTAATTAATTGAAATATCTGAAACCGTTGTGATATATGTGATATATGGTCCTTCAGATCTTTGCAGGGGGGCTTCAGAACGTCATGGAGGGGGCTAAGGGGGCTTCGTAGTCTAGCCAGACCTAGCCGGGGTCTGGAGCCGGACCACTGTCCGGCATTTGAATATGCCTGGTCTAGAATAAATGACAAATGCAATATAAAACAAAGTCATAATGCCTTGTTTTTCTTTGCCTTATTCATAAAAGATTTCTCATTTTCCAATATTTCGATTTCAGTTGGGTAAAGGAAAGAGAAATATGCATGTCTAAGAACAAAGGCGCAAAGTCATGACATCACAGAACACATCAAAACATGTAACTTGATTAAATAATTAAAAGGTATTCCTTAGCCAGCCTGAGCAAGCCGCTGTGAGGAACATCCTGTGAGCTGATAAGGATGCACCACATGTTTCCTTTTGATGTTGATGGAACTTGATATGCTGTATGCTTTTGTTGACACTGATGACACTGAGCAGGATCCTTCCACCCAACCATATGGATCCAGTCAGAAGTCTGTCCTCCTGTTTCTGACGAGGACATCAAGTAAAATCAGCTTCAATGAACAGGAGCAGAAAACCCATGTGAGTAGAGATTAATGAGCAGTGTTTTAATTGTCTTATACACACAGTATTTATGGAAATAGCAGCCTTATTCTAAAACATAATTATTTTTTGAGAATAGAGATATATCTAAATGTTCAGTATTAAAGGTGCAGTTAGTGATTTCTGAGTAACACTGTTGATATTTGAAATCGACAGCCAAACAAACAAAAAAGACCCAAAAGAAACATACCCCTCCCTTCACTGCTCTGCCCCCAAATTCACAAACACACTATGCAACACAGGCAACGACAAACAGCTGGTACATCAGACAATTTATACAATATAATATGAAGCCAAGTCAAGTCACCTTTATTTATTAAATACCGCTTTATACAATACTGATTGTGTCTAAGCAGCTTTACAGTGTCAAACAGGGAAATAGTTTGTCAATAATGCAAGAGGACAATAACAAAGAATCATTTTTCCAGCTAAAGTCAGTTCATTGATGATTCAGTGAGGTCATCAACCAGTTCAGCTCTCTTCCAATAATATCTGCAATCAGTCAAGCGTCCTCAACTAAGCAAGCCAATTGATAGTTTTCACGTGACGTCACACCCTTACAGGAACGCCCACATGGAAGGCAAAACATGGCTTTCTTCCACCGACCGCCAGTTATTTTTATGAGGTTTGCATTAAAGGGGTCATATGATGTTGCTGAAAAGAACATTATTTTGTGTATTTGGTGTAATGAAATGTGCTTATGCGGTTTAAAGTAAAAAAAACCACATTATTTTCCACATACTGTACATTATTGTTTCTCCTCTATGCCCCGCCTTTCTGAAACGTGTCGTTTTTTACAAAGCTCATAGGTCTGAAAAACGAGGTGTGCTCTGATTGGCCAGCTATCCAGT
>NW_015627226.1:1550715-1554715 GCF_001515625.1 Sinocyclocheilus rhinocerous
TACTTACAGTCTGTGAGTTAGAACAGCCGGCATTGTAGTCTACTCTTCCAGGATCAGGAAACAGTCCTCCATAAAATGTGCTGCACACAAATGAATATTTGGGTTGATCTGTTCTGGAACAGTGTTGTAAATACAACTTAACCACTGATTTCTAGTCGTGTCCTCTTTTGGAAGACCAAACAAAGTAGTTTCGCTTTCACAACGAAACACATGGCGGGCTAGAGTGAGTGGTGGCGGGCTTGAGTGAGCAGAGGTGGGCGGGCTTGAGAACGCCGCGGCCGGCGGATTCGACAAAGGAGCGTCCGGAGGGCTTGCAGCAACCACATGTGACGACCCCGGGCTGAACTCCGCTTCGTCCAGGTTTGCATTAAGTAGTAATGTAGTAAGACAGTGATATTTAAAGGCCAAATTCAGTATACACCTTAGTGATGATGCATACGTTGTACAGGCAAGCAGATGAACCAAGAATATAAAAGCAATGTGCAAAGTTTAATATTAAAAGTTTTCCCATAGAAAACCGTTATAAAGAAGACGCTTAACCATTTAGCGCATTCCGTTCATATTCCGGGCTCATTTGCTTGCCTGCATAAAGCATGCATCGTCAATAAGGTGTGTTCTGAATTTGTTCTTTTAATATCACTGTTTTAAAGGCACTTTAAGCGTTTTCACATTAAATGTTTTAGAATGTCCCGCTGTTTTTAGTTATTGAAATATTGTGACGGGTGCTTTATATGGATTGCCAATGGCCAAAACTTGCATTTTGTTCATATATCTTTGTTTTATTCTTTTGAGAGGTGATCTAAATATTTTTGGATTGGAACAGATAGAAAATTGACAGGCTTGTGCTGCAGTTCTATGGATGTTTTGCTCGCCAGGTCTTCGGCCCAGTGACGTGACTGAAAACTATGAATGGCAACGGTGGCAAGGAACCAAAACTCCATCCAAGCAGCCTAACAATCCTTTAACGGGTTGGAATTATAGAAATGGGATAGTGTATTATGTGTATGCCAGGTTAAAGAGATGGGTCTTTAATCAGTAAATCTGTTTTTGGTAACACTTTCTATGAAGCCCGTATTTATAATGCATTATAAGGGTATTCTTAAGGCATTATAATGAATGCATAATGCATTATAAAAAACCTTATCATATGTTGCATCATCTCATAAATAATCACAACAACAATTATAATAAATCATAATACTAGCGCATTAGTGATTATAACGTTTACGATTATGATTATGTATAACACACAATTAATACCATATTAAATCCACTTAATTTACAATGGAATATCTCATATTGTGACATTGTTTATTTAAGATCTGCACTACATCTTCTGAGTGGTTAGGAGTGGTTGAATGTTTTTGAGTGTTTCCTGTGAGGTTAATGTTAATTTTGCTGTGAGCAAGTTTAAGATTAGCTGTAATGCTTTCAAATGAAAAAAAATTACATTACATTTTTTTATATTACATTACCTTTTATTTTGATGGCCCCCTTAGTCTGTTGACTATAGGCAACTTTGCAACTACATGACAACTATCTCTCATTTAGAGTATTAGAAGACTTAGGTTAAGGTTAGGGTTGGTATAGAATAAGTTGACGTACTTGCAAAATTGCTTATTGTCAGTAGAATGTCTGTTGGGGGACCATCAAAATAAAGTGTTAGCAGATATTTAGGAGACATACTACTAATACTCCAATGACTGCTAGTTGACATGTAG
Organism: Sinocyclocheilus rhinocerous; assembly: GCF_001515625.1. Taxonomy (NCBI): domain Eukaryota; kingdom Metazoa; phylum Chordata; class Actinopteri; order Cypriniformes; family Cyprinidae; genus Sinocyclocheilus; species Sinocyclocheilus rhinocerous. Next base: position 1,552,437 of record NW_015627226.1, read on the forward strand.
TTGCAAAGTTACTTATCAACAGTTGTCTAAATGGTACCATCAACATAACCACACTGATATTACAATAAAAATAGTTCAAAGCAAATGTGTACACATTCATCTGATCTGATATCTCATTTTATGGCTGTTTGAGGAAAAATATATTATTATTATTATTATTATTATTATTATTATTATTTTATTATTTTTTATAAGTGGTCTTGTGTCTGCTTTAAGTAAAGTGAATTTACTTTACTTAAAGCAGACAAAGACCACTTAAATAATAAGACCACATTATAAAGCCTTTTGGGTGTTTTCATGAAAACTTTGTATTTGTCATTTTACAGTAAAGTTATTGTGCATATCTTAAACAATGGCAAGATATGAGACTTATAATACATTATAACTATTGGAAATAGAATTCATTGTAACTTAAGTTGATGCAATATGTTCATTGTGTGTTATAAATCGTCATACTCTTAAAGCTATAACCACAAATAAGTAAGCATTATAATACATTAAAACTGTTCTTATGATTATTTATGAGATGATACAACATAATATAAGTTTTTATTTTTTTTATAATGCATTATTCATTCATTATAATGCCTTAAGATTACCTTTATAATGTATTATAAATACAGGCTTCATAGTTGGGTAAACTTCTATAGCAGTGAATGAGGGACTACCACAAATAAAAATTTTTGCATTCCCTTTTGCTCAAAAAAAGGGGGGAGATAGAGAGAAACTGATAACAGCAGTCAGTAGAGAGAACGATGTCAAATTTACCGTCACTAGTTAACGTTTTTTTTATTTTTTTTAATTTGATGCAAAATATAAGTTTTTATTTTTTTTATAATGCATTATTCATTCATTATAATGCCTTAAGATTACCTTTATAATGTATTATAAATACAGGCTTCATAGAAAGTGTTGCCTTTTTTTCAGCACACACAGAACAGGCAGCTAGCAAATACCTACAAAATTGTGTGTTGTTGTTTCACTTACTTAAGCTGGCATGAAATGAAAATTCACCTTAACTATTTTCGAAATGCATGTTATAGGTATTATTATAAATTATTATTTCAAGCATTTTTTATTTGTATTTATTTATTTTATTTTTGGGACCTCATAATTTTTAATAAAAATGTTATAACTGGATTTTCCAGTGAAATGGCAGACTTCTCTCTGATGACATATGCAAGAATTCAATCATTTAGTCAACTTAAACCCACCCCTGCAAGCTCGCATTCATCTACCTCCACATTTGAGTGAGATGTTGAGTTGTTTTTTAACCATAAAATGAAAGTCAGTAGGGTCAAGTATTGTTTTGGACTCCATTGACTTTCAATACATAGACAAAAACAACTGAAACATTCTTCAAAATACTTTTCTAAACCTTTAAAGTAAGCATGACATTTCTAAATCTATTTTCTAAATGCATGTTATACATGTTTCTTTTTGTTGTTATTGTTGTTTCTTCTCTCTGGTGACATATGCAGGACTTCTGTAATAATTTATTCCGCTTAAACCCCACCCCTTTCTTACAATCAACTACAAGCTTGCATTCCCTATCCAACCAATAACCAATGCATAGAACCAAGATCCTTCCCTACATTTGATCCTTGTGGGAGATGGATGTCACAATACAGAAGAAAAGCTCTGAGGCTACTTTTTCGCTAGCCCCAAACCCATTTCACATACTGTAACTCCAGCATCTTGCAAGCATTTGAATCCAAACCTTGTGAGAGCTCACGCAGCCACAAGGCATGCTGGGTAATGTCCGGGTAATGCCACTAATGTTAGTTTGGTTAAAAATGGCTAACACAAAGTGGTTTACGCTGTTGGCATTCATGTTTCTTGCGGTGAAATGTTAAAATGTTGCTATGGCTATTTTAACAATGAGCAACAACTCTATTCTGTACAAACATGGAATGATATTTAGGAGATTTCTCACACCAATAAATTGCTCTATTGTCTCTCCCAAAACTACAGTATGCCTATAACTCATATGATTCATTTACTTCTGAAGCTCTTGCAGCATGTGCAGTGTTCAGATTTTAATGTTAGTTTGTGTGGTTAAAGCAGAGCATGTATAGTCTTTAATTTGAAATGGGTGAACCCAGAGAAAAATGCTTACATATTTTCGTTTAAACCACACTTCACTGTTATATTTTGCCATATAGCTGCAACGGAGCAAAACCAACTACCAAACTATTAGAGGGTTTGTTAACTGTCAGAAAACCTAAAAGCTTTTGAAATAGTTTTTGTTTGTTTGAATTGTAGAGACTGAAGGATAC